>NC_072766.1:3381925-3681925 GCF_022539595.1 Amphiprion ocellaris
ACCTTCGCTTCTAGTACGTGTTCCTGCATTCTGTCCGCAGGGCCTGTACTGAAATTAGGAAAAGGGTGATTAACTACGCTGCTGCTTTTGCTTGGAATCGGTGCAGAACCAGCTAAATCCCAAAGAGATGATCCCATCTAATGAATCCAAAGCAACTTCTGCAACTTGAAACAGACACATTCAGATGAACATGTTAGAACTGACTCACATGAACATTAATGACTTGTGTTGTCTAGTTTTGCTACTTTATGACACTGCAATTCAGTTTGATTTTATTTATTTAGCGCACCAGTTCACAACAGTAATGTGCTTTTAATCTTTATGTAAACTTTATTTAAATTGATTGTACCCTGCTAATTTGTGCTGCTGCCAAAAAAATGGATTCTCAGTCTCCGTGAGCCTTTTACTGGTTACATAAATGAATAAATATGTGAACATATCAGATATATAAATGTTAGATGTATATCAAAATGAGCAGTGAGACACAAAGAGAAATAAAATAAAGACAGGTATACAAACTGGGAGACAACCAGGTAGGCAGATGTATAATCCTCCACTATCCCTTTTCAAGCTTTTATTTCATCTGTCAAACATTATCCCAGTTGATCAAACCTTTTTTTGACACCATCTGCGACCGCCGACACGCATGCAACAGCCTCTCGTTTGTGCTTCCCATTTCCACATGTGTGTGTTTGCTGTGCGCTCTCTGTCATCAAAAAGCTCGGGGGAAATGATCATTTATTCCGTCTGTAATCCGGGAGATTCGTTCGCTCCCAGCCCTCATATTAACCCTGTCATCAAATGTAGTGTAAATACACTGTGGCCTCTCCTCAGGAAGACTGTAAACCAGCAGCGCTAATCTCTAATTGACAGTGTTTTGAATTACTACCCTCCCAAAGACAGACGCACAGAGAGCAGAGCAGCGATAAGTCCTCACATCTTGATCGTAGCACGACTCCTCCTGAAGTGTTTGCGGGACACGAACACACACTTAGACAATCCAAGCGGCAACACTCCGTCCTCAGGCTCAAGGCCGGGCATTGTGTTTCACAGGGTTGTGTTGGTTCCGATTAGCAGCCATCATTGTTGTGGTGTTTTATTTCCATTGTGCCACGCAGTCGAGTCATGTGAGAGCTGCAGGAGCCACATTCAGAGCATCTTATCACCACCAGCTGCCTCATAGAGATCCTGATTGGTTCCACCCTGCAGGATGTAAACAGCTTTATAGGCAGGGCAGCCTTTAATAGCAGCCAGTAATTGTTCCCATTAATTGTTTCTCATTTATTAGAATCCAGGGCCACATACAATAGCTCTCCACATACTGAGCGGTGTTCTAAGTGCCTCAATATTTCATCCAGTTCAGATGTCATGGTTTTGGCGTGGATGTTTGTTTATTTGTAGAGCTGGCACTGTACAGATTTTTATAGAAATTATATTTTGGAAAGATTAAATTTCCAAACTCCACATCTGGCGTAGTAAGAAAAGCAAACATGAGCATTTAAAGAAGGTATGTAATGTGCTGTTACAAGAGCCTCGTATGAGAGGTGCAAAGTCTGCGGGTCTGTGGGTGAACGAGGAGATCTTTGCCTAAAATAACCTCAGAAATACTCGCTCAGACAGTGCAGACAAAACAAGACGTCGGGTTTGGGGTATCATTCTCCTTCTTGGCTTTTTTTTCCTCTTTAATAGCTCTCTGGACGCACTCGAACAATGAAAATCCAGAGACTGGCTCTGCTCATTAAACCTTTGTAGGGCGGCTATTAGCATCAGACATCATGTCCTGGTGTCTCTTCTGCTCTGAAATACGGGTCTTCATGAACCAAGCCAGAAGGACTTAGCGCTGTCGTCTCCTGCTGCTGTCTTTATACAATTCAAACCAAGCATCAACTCGCTCCACGGCGCCAAGAGCCCCGCTGGAATGAAAGAGCAGACCCCAATCGTTAGACCATCAGAGATCTGTCTAGTTATCTTAACATGGCTTCTTGTTTGTTTCCTCTTTTGTCAGATATCAACGAGTGCGAGATCGGAGCCCATAACTGCGACAGACATGCGACCTGCACCAACACAGCTGGCAGCTTCAAATGCAACTGTGCTCCAGGTTGGATTGGCAACGGTCTCAAATGCACAGGTAAAAGCATAATCTTCATATTTTAACTCATAAAAATAAAAGAAATAACATTTTGTCTATATCTAGGAAAGATAAGGTGGGAAAATCTTGTTATAGAGATATCTGTGATATTAGGATAAAAATGAGTCTAAAAACCAACAGTGAGATGATTGTTTTAACAATTATGATCTGTGTAGCCAAAGTTTAATGTAGCTTAGAGCAGGGGTGTCAAACATGCGGCCCGCGGGCGAAACAGGGCCTCCAGAGGGTCCGATCCGGCCCTCAAAGTGTAGTAAGAAGACATTAACTGCAGATTGTAAATTAGTAAAACTATAAATTTTAAATAATTTCTAGACCATGACAAGTTGTTCTGATCATAAAGTAAAATACTAGATTGTTCATTGTTCTTTTGTCTTTTTCTGTCTCATTTTTACAATATTTTGTCTTGTTTTTGTTATTTTTTGCCTTTTTTTGACGGACTTTTGTCCTTCGTCTCACGTTTTTGTTGTTTTGTTTCTCATTTTGGTCATTTTGTCTTTCCTTTTTGTCCCTCTTGTGCTTTTTGTCTTATTTTTGTCATTTTGTGTTTTGCCGTATCTGTTGTTTCGTGTTTTTTTGTCTCGTTTTTGTCGTTTGTCCATTTTTTTGTCACTTTGTAACTTTTTTGTCTAATTTTTTATCTTTTTTTGTTTTGTTTCATGTCGTTTGTCTCATTTTGTAGTTTTGTGTCTCATTTTTGTAATATTTTATCTTGTTTTTGTATTTTTTTTGTCGTTTTTTTTCATCTGACTTTTGATCATGAAGTAAAAACTGTGTGGCCCACTTGAGATCAAACTGGAATGCATGTGGCCCCCAAAGTAAAATGATATGACACCCCTAGCTTGGAGTATTTCTTTGTGCCTCACATAAACGATTCACACTGATGCACTGGCATGTTCCTAGTCACTTCTAATGCTGTAAATATTCCAAAAAATGGCACTTTTTTATCCCTGTTTAATTAAAACTATAGTGCCCGGCTGTTTTATGCAATTATTTAGACTTTTTAACAAGAAAGATCTCTATATTTCTGAGATATTTCCAAAGAGATGAGCCTGTGGCACAGATGTGGTAGAAATGGACTTTTGCATTTGGACTTGGTTGTTTCTTGGGTGGTGCTACCAATAATAAAAATAAATAATATCATCAGGATTATGTTTTCTTCAACATTTGGCTACGTAAATGTAATCGCTTTCTGACTTTTGTTATATATCAGACCTGGATGAGTGTTCAAATGGAACGCACATGTGCAGCAACAACGCCGACTGTCTCAACACCATGGGCTCGTATCGCTGCATGTGCAAGGACGGATTCTCTGGAGATGGGTTCTACTGCTCAGGTCACACACACAAACCAGCCACATTTTAGCTTTTTAAAACACACCTGAGGCCACTTTGTGTTGATGGACTTTGTGTGTGGTTTACAGACAGTGACGAGTGTGCAGAGAACGGCAACCTGTGTGAAAGTGGCCACTGCCTGAACCTGCCGGGAGGCTACCGCTGCGAGTGCGACATGGGCTTCATCCCCACTTCTGACGGCAAGGCCTGTGAGGGTAAGACAACACAATCCTGCTATTCCTGACTATCCTGGTTCCAGACCGCTGAATCGGTGCCCACATCCTTAACTTGTGTTGAAGGGCCTGGTGTTTCTTTGGTGAATGGTTGTTTGTTTTCCTGTTTGGAGAAAGCCGAACCAAACACATGCTTGCCTTCAAACAGAACTCGTGAGGTAATGTTTTGGACATGGGAAGTGCACACTGTGCTTAGCAGCAATGTGGCTTTAGTTGTAAGGACATTTCTGTGGTACTGACAAGAACAATAGAACTTTTCCTGTTCAGAATGGAATGATGAATGTTAATTGATTAGCTAAACAGGAATTTATCCTGATGCAGGAACATAATGAACTGGATGGCATGAAATACTCTTATGTGCACCAAAGAAATACAATATTTTTTTAGTTTGAAGTGCAAATTGTCAATGTATAACTTTTTATTTAAGTTGAAAAAGCAGATTCTTACAATTCCAAACCATGCCTTTCCAATAGTTTCATTTTTTGCATCACTCTGCTGTTATTGCACTAGAACAACAGGTGTAATTATAATTATCTTCACAATATTAGATAAAGAAAGCATAAAAAGAAAAGCAGATGAAGGGAGACGGTTGTATATGATTACTGGTAGAGTCAAGTAAAATCACACCTAATGGGTTTTTCATACTCAGTCCATTTAGTCCAGATGTGATAGATCTTGTCTCTTTGCACTTTTGGGGAAAATGTCAACTTTTCCATAATGCAACTCTTGTGTACAATGTCAGTCCATTCCTCGACTGTGGGCAGTTCTACTTTTAACAATGCATAACTTTTTGCAGTTTATAAAGACTTTATAGACTCTGTACAGAGTAGTAAATGCTACATAACTGAGTGGTAATTGAAGGTCCTTCTTTCTGCACTGAAAGCTAATTCCTAACATCCTGCTTGGTGAAATGATGTGTACATTGATCTAGAGATATCTTCAGGTGAAATGCATGAGCTGCATGTTTGCATGAATGTTGTTCAGATTTTCAATATGTAGCAATCCCACAGGCAATAAATAATTTAGATATGTTTCAATTGGGATGCAGCTTGAATGAAATATTAAGGTGACGTAAGGTTGCATGCCGATAACTGCTATTGCAGACTCGCATATGAACACATTTACGATCGGCAGCAGATAAAGAGATTCGTGCTCCCAGCGATAAGGCCTCGCTGGATTCATCTGAAGGAGCAGACTGACCTCATTGTGCTGATGTGTCAAACACCCTGAAATAACCTGTCCAGTCCTCCCTGCCTCAGCTCAGGCCAGACTGGACAGTAATGGCTTGTGCAGGGTTTAATGATGTGGAAGAGCACAATTTCATGACCTTGGCTGCAGCTCTGATAGTGTATGTGTGTGTGTGTGTGTGTGTGTGTGTGTGTGTGTGTGTGCGTGTGTGTGCGTGCGTGCGTGCGTGCGTGCGTGCGTGCGTGCGTGCGTGCGTGTCTGTCTGGATGTGTCTGGGCACTTTTTTGCCCCAGAACTGTCATTCTGTAGCAGAGGTGAGCGGCCTTCACTTCCTATTGCTGGCTGCCAGTTTTCCACCATGATCCCATGATCCTCTAATCCCTCACAGCTGGGTCTCTCCCTCTCTCTCCCTGTCTCCTTTACAGACATAGACGAATGTACCTTTGCTGGCATCTGTGTCAACGGACGCTGCCAGAATATCCCAGGACTTTTTAGATGCGAATGCAACATTGGTTATGAACTGGACCGAAGTGGAGGCAACTGTACAGGTGAGACGGGTTGAATCCAGCCTGCCCTCCTTAGTGATACTCTGTTAATTCCCCAGTGAGATAAATGAGCTAATGAAATTTGTGTTTAAGAAATGGAGCAGCAGCAGTGAAGAAATGAACCCCATGACATAAAAAGCAGAAGTTACTGCACCTCTCTTTGCTGTTGTGGCAAATAATGAAAGATGCTCACATTTTTGTGCAGATGAAGACATTATATTCACTGTTGCTTCGTCTTTCTTTCTCAGACATCAATGAATGTGCAGACCCGACAATCTGCATTAATGGAATGTGCATTAATGTTCCCGGAAGCTACATCTGCAACTGTCCGGCAGACTTTGAACTCAACCCCACTCGGGTGGGCTGTGTAGGTGAGACTCAACAAGAAACAAGTTCTCGCTGCATGTTTGGTCTGAGCTTATTGTGGAAATAATTCCAAGGCAAATTTCCCACCTGTATGGTTGAATACCTGCATGTACGTGTGTACAGATACTCGCTCTGGAAGCTGCTATCTGGACGTTCGCTCTCGAGGAGACGCATCGGAGAGTTTGGACTGCTCCAACGAGATCGGAGTTGGTGTTTCCAAGGCATCGTGTTGCTGCTCGCTGGGCCAGGGCTGGGGAAATCCATGTGAATCATGCCCCTCCGTCAACTCCAGTGAGTCAGCATGTTGTTACTTGGACTTTGCGTGCATGATGTCAGTTCATTTTTTCTTGTACTTCAGTTTAATTGCAAGGTTTGTGACTTGTAGCCAGAGATACAGAGCAGCAGCACACCTCCTGGCAGCTATCAGTGAGGCTTCACAGCTGGGAAGTGAGAGTTCCACACTACGTTGAAGGTGTTAAAGTTTACATAGTTAGTTACCGAAGCATCTAATTCTGCAGCTGATGGGCTAAGTGATGGGGGAGACGTTACATTTCGCTTCTTACTTTGATAAAAACAAAATTGTTAATTGTATTTATAGCCTAGCAGGCAACAGAATGTCTAATAGTTAACACTATGATGAAACTGCTTCTGCTCTGTTCTTCCTTATCTCACATTAAGACCAAAATGTTGTTGTCACTTAGTCGTTACACTGTTGAGCATCACTGAAAGTAAAAGTGTAAGTTGCGGTAGACTCATGTTAGTCATAAAAGTGGGCGACCAGGGAGTTTCTGTTTTGAAATATGCTTGAAAAATGACTTTTGAGCATCACTGTCTGCCAACGTGATTTAAAGGTCACTACATTGGTTCAACAACCCTCTAAAATCCCACTATTAGTAATTTTGTACCAGACGGTGCAGTAAATCAAGATTTTCTCTCTGTCATATAGCAGTAACATGAAACATCCTAACCATAGCAGCAACATATAAACATACCAGTATAAATCAGGCATGATACGCCTTTTCTTGTCATGCAATGACTGTGTGTTTTCTGTAATTGCTGGTGCTGGTAAAGATGAGACGGCTTTGTGAAATTCACTTGGAAATTGCCAACAGATGGTTCAAAACATTACTGGGAATGACTCATCCTTTTCAGTTCAAGGAAATGCTTGCTTCTATGACAAGGACCCAAACTTTTTCTGTTTCGTTTTGTAATTCTGAGTAGCTGCAGTCACGTCCGGTCCACTGGGCTCCGTGGAGAACTCTCAGATCTGAGATGGCTGATCAGAAAAAAGCACAGCAGAGAGTTAAAAGGAAACAAATCAATGATCAGAAACGTCTTTTTTGCTCGATTTGGAGCCTGATTTAACTCAGCATCTCACCATCCGACAACTATTACTGACAAATGCTGCAACAAAGCAACCTTGTTTGTGTGTTGAGTGTGATCTGGTGCTGTGTTTTGCATTACAGCTGAGTACAAAACACTGTGTCCTGGAGGAGAAGGCTTCAGACCAAACCCCATCACTGTCATCTTGGAAGGTCAGATTTGCTGTTATGTGTTTGTATAAAGTTGCCTCTGAGCAGACTTTCATTCAGACAACACACACACTGACCCACAAAGCCACTGAGTGTTTCCTTTCTGTCTCTTCCTCTTTCTGGCAGACATCAATGAGTGTCAGGAGCTGCCAGGCTTGTGTCAGGGAGGACTGTGCATCAACACCTTCGGCAGTTTCCAGTGTGAATGCCCAAGAGGTTTCGCCCTCAACACAGAAACCAGAGTGTGTGAAGGTATTACACACACTCATGTATTTGTGTGCAGCCCCACACACACACACACACACACACACAAACACACAGGTGACCTATCGCTTCTCGAGCTCTTTGCCCCGGGACGTTTCGGTGAAAGGGAAATTGAGTCCAGGCCTTCGTTTGGCGACACATGGAGAGAGAGAAAGTGGAAGAAGCACTTAGAGCGAAAAGACAAAGAAGAATTGGAGCCCGTTGTCCCGTAGACGACACTGCAGCTCATTCTAGCTCAATATGTGTCTGCTCCAGTTCCCGTCTAACCCAGCAAAGCTCACTGAGGATGATGAGACAGCTGAGCGCCTAACTGTGTCCAGAGGAGCGAGGCTCTGATGTGGTCGGCCCTCTCCTCAGGGAAGTACACCAAGTCCCCTGTAGACAGGCCAGAGATGACGGAGGGAGGGGACGAGTGGAGGACTGAAAGATAGAGGGAGGGGGGAAAGAAAAATGAGAAGGGTGTTTAGAAAAGAGGAACAGAGAGGAGAGCTGAGGGTTGGACAATGACATGTAGCTGGTGGCATTTTAATTAGTGTGTTTGTTGGCCACAAGAACTAAAGCGGGTGTCTGCTCTGAAGAGTCCAGGACTGCACATTTACTCCGTCTCTAATCACTCCACTGCACAGTTTAGGCTATTTTGCAGAAATGTTGATGGAAAAATGACTAGAAATAACAAAAAATATGAATGGAAGAGGTATTAATAGCAAATTCTACCCTGTATCCTCTTGTACTTATGGCAACATTAGTTAAGATGATGTTGAATTTTGGGAATATTGTACACTTAGCTACAGACACTGTACATACGAATGAGCCCAGAGGAATAATAGTGCATATACATGTGACTCGGGTAAAAGCTGCACATTGATATTGAATTTAGTGGGGAATGAAGTCATGAAATGACAAAAACAGGACAGTTGAAGGGAAGGGCATGGATCATAATATTTTGCTTGCAGATCTTTCTCTCGTTTTTCCACATGGGACATTTTTTATCTGGATGTATCATTTATTGCAATCAGTGCAGCTTCAGATGCTCTTTTATGCTGTAAAGAAGAAAATAAGCTGTAAGACACCCTAACTACCAGACATGCATCAAAACACTGACTCATTTCATCCTGTGCAGATATCAACGAGTGCGAGCGACCAGGTATCTGCGGCCCCGGTCAGTGCTACAACACCATCGGCAACTACACCTGCATCTGCCCTGTGGACTACATGCAGGTCAATGGAGGGAACAACTGCATGGGTGCGTCTGCGAGCTGCACTTTTAATAACTTGTTGCTGTCCTGCGGGGATATTTTAGTGTTTAACTTTCTCATTCTCCCCTATAAACACATGCACAGACATGAGAAAGAGCTACTGCTACAGGAACTTTTACTCTAACGGGACATGCGACGAGGAGCTGACCTTCAACATGACCAAAAAGATGTGCTGCTGCTCCTACAACATCGGCATTGCATGGAATAAACCCTGTGAACAGTGTCCGATGCCCGCCACCGGTGAGGTCTCATGCATAGGCAAGCGCATATTTCTGCAGGAGCTACAAGTGAGCTTTGATAAACTGATATCTTGTGCACCCTCAGATGAGTTTGCGGTCCTGTGCGGCAGCGAGAGACCAGGCTATTACATCGATATCACCACTGGACGCGTCATTGGTAGGATTATCTCATTTAAAGTTCATGGGATGAAATGGAATGTCTTTTCTTGATGTCGTCTCTTCTTTGTGATAGATATTGACGAGTGCAGGGAAATCCCAGGAGTGTGTGAAAACGGAGTGTGCATCAACATGATCGGCAGCTTCAGGTGCGAGTGCCCCATCGGCTTCATCTACAACGACAAGCTGCTGATCTGTGAAGGTAGTTCCTGCACTCCTCTGAGTTTCTGCTTTAAATCCTTCCTGTGTCAGAGACTGTCTTTTAAAACTTCTGTCCCTGTTGTTGTCAGATATCGATGAGTGCCAGAATGGACCGGTGTGCCAGCAGAATGCAGCCTGTCTGAATATGCCAGGAAGCTACCGCTGCGAGTGTAAACCTGGATATCGCTTCACCCCCACCGGACAATGTCTAGGTGAGGCCGTGTTCAATTGTGACCTTTTAACCCTCGTGTTGTCTTGTGGGTCAAAATTGACCCGGTTTAAAGTTTGAAAATGTTGAAAAAATATATATATTTTCACAGTAAAACTTCTGATGTCCACATTTTCTACATTTTTGGGAAATCTCTAAATATTTTTTGGTGTAAATAAAATGTTAAAAATGTTTCTTAAGAACATTCACAAAAAAATCAACCAAAATCCAGCAAATTTCGCTGGAATTTGGTTGATTTTTATGTGAATGTTCTTAAAGACAATATTACGTTTTAAAATATATAAGTTTTACTGATAAATATGGAATCACTTTAGATATTTTTAGGATTTTTTTGGAAGATTTTTACAAATTTTTTGAAAATATTTACAAGAATTTTCTTGCCAAATTTGGGGGATTTTTAAAAATAAAACTTTTAAGGGAAACTTTTAAGGAATTATTGGAATTTTCTTCCTGAAGGTTTTGCAAATTTTCAGAAATTTGGGGATTTTTTTTGCTGAATTTTTGGATTTTTTTTCAGACAAGGAAACAATATTTTCTGGTCCTCGTAAATGAGGACAACAGGAGGGTTAAAGAGGCGAAAGATTAAAAGCTGTCAGTGCTCATTCAGCTTACAGCAGCTTTGTCAGCTCCTATAATGACGTTAGTGGAGATTATACAGAATTGGTGGAAACATGGAGCAGGATTAGAGAAAAGATTGGAAGTAGGAGCCAAAAAACTGCTGCCTTCCATGAGAACGACGCTAACTTCTCCAGTCTTGCCTCCTCAAGCTATTGTATCAAACTCAGTTATGCGAAACTCTTTGAACTGCACATTTTTTTGCCAGTTATGTGCCAAAGATAAAGCACCAGAGGCAGCGCAGTGACAGCAGGGCCGAGGGAGAATTCTTCATGGTGGGCTTGTTATTAAGGAGGAGAGAACGTGAAGCATGTGTTGAGCTGTCGAACATGTGCTGCAGCATATCTGAAACATGTTGCTGTCAGTCTGGAGAGTCCTAGCAGATAAGCAAATGTTAAATCAACATCCTGTTTTGCTTCCTGCTTTTCATGCAAGTCCCAACGTCAAAACAGGCTCAGACTCCAGTGAGAGAAAACTGAAACTGTGGCAGCTGCAGATAATAAAGATTTATAATCATGACATGCTTTTCCTTTAATTAAACAGTAATGATGCTGCACTGGTTTCCCACTCTATGAAGCAATACAATTCTATTATTAGTGATTGTCTGTGGCTAATGACAAATATCTAAGCAGTCATTAAAACCACATTAAACTCTTACTTTAATTATGTGAGTTGTTTCACTTTGGGTCAGTTACACTTAAAGCCGCAGTAGGCAGAAATCTGTGTTTTTTTGTTGTTGTTTTTTTCTTTTTGCAGTGTAGGCAGTTGTTGCCACAGCTGGAATAGCAAGTTCTCCTGCAAGATTTTCTGTCATTAAATTAGGCTTTTCAACATCTGAGCGGACATGCATGCACAGCTGCATGAAGACAACCAATAGGAGCAAAGCCTTCTCTTTGAAAATACCTGTGATTGGTCAAATGTAAGATATTCTAAAGTCGAAAAACAGATACAATCAAAGGTGGATGAGTCTGAATTACAATATACTGAAAGTTGCTTTTTATGGAATTGTTGCCAAATGATGCTAAAATTAACTGCCTACACCAGCTTTAACTAAATACCTCTTTAAACACGTGCTGAGAAATCAATTTTTGCGATAATTAATGCTTGACTGCAAGTGTTTATCTAGCCAGTCGCCCTACTAGGTTTCATATAGATGTCTCAGTGAAGTTGAAAAGTTTGAAAAGTTTGCAAGGCAATTAAAACATACATTCACATTTATAGATTTTAAAAATATATACAGGATGAGATAGTTTGATTTTAAAATATTGCTTATTTTAAAAATATTTCTTCCTTGACGTAACTAATAAATTGAAAATAGGGGGAGGGACACAGGATAATATTGTTATCAAATCAAATTGATTTATAAAGCACATTTGTAACTGCAAGAGTTGAAGCAGAGTGCAGTATAACTGAAATAGCAACCCTTACGGCAGTAAAACACAATTACTATAAAACATATCTGGATTAAAACACAATAAAGTATTGAAAAATTAAAGATATAACACAATAAGGAAGGAAATCAGAGTGTCACGCTCAGCTGGACTGAATTTTAAAGAGAAGAGGTGAGTTTTTAGGAGTCACTTAAAAGTTTATGAAACGTGAGCAATTCTTACATGAAAACTGTTCCAGAGATTAGGAGCAGCCTCTGCAAGATGTTGGAGCATCTAGGAGGATAGGAATGATCATCCTCAGTGCTTCAAGTGTGGAATGAAGATTTAAGATATATAGGATTTTATAATAATATTGATCAAGAGAAGTGCTGTGACTGCAAAGATGACTGATTTTTTTTTAAACGTCCCTCTAATTAAGGCAGCCTTTTGACTTTTACACATTGTGATGGTTGTTTTCTTCTCTTTTTCAGACCGTAATGAATGCCTGGAGACTCCTGCTGCATGTAATCCCGGACAGTGCATCGACACGTTGGGGAGCTATCGCTGCATCTGCCCCAACGGCTACAAAACGACGCGGGACGAGTCGATGTGTGTCGGTATGTGTTGGGTGCCGTCGGTCGTGAACAGCGTGAGAAATGTGAGCCACAATCTGAGATGTAACTCTGCTTTCTGGTTCCAGATGTGGACGAATGCGAGAGGCAGCCCTGTGGAAACGGTACCTGTAAGAACACCGTGGGCTCCTACAACTGCCTCTGCTATCCCGGCTTCCAGAACTCTCACAACGGCGACTGCATAGGTGCATAAATCTGGGGAAGTGAGGGAATAAAAGTGGGAAAGAATCCAGAGAGCTGCAACCTTTATTTGACATGTTGTTGTGTTTGTGCGTTGACCAGATGTTGACGAGTGTTCAACGCAGAGAGGCTTGTGTAGAAACGGACAGTGTGTGAACATGGTGGGAACCTTCCTCTGTGTTTGTAACGACGGCTACGAGTTAACGTTAGACGGCCGACTCTGTTCAGGTAAGAGACCTCTATTTATTCATTGTTTATATTCCTATAAATTAATATAACATCACTCCATTCCCTGGCGTACCTCCACTGGCTCCCTGTCCATTTTAGAATTAAATTTAAGATTTTATTCATCACTTTTAAGGCTGTTTGCAGCTTTGATCCTCTGATGGGGCTGTTCATGCTGCTCCAAAGTCGAGGCTTAAATCTAAAGGTGGCTGTGCTTTTGCCATCACTCAGCTTTAGTTCAACCTTCCTGAGGAGATAAAGCTGCAAAATTAGAGTTTTCTTTTAAAATACTTATTACAACCCATTTCTATAGACTTGACTTTATGGGATGGTGTTGGTTATTGTATATCTTATTCCATTTTACCTTTTTTTACTTATTTATTTTCTTTATTTAATATTATTAACATTGCTAATATTATTTTATTAATATTATTTCTCCCCTGATTTTCATAATTGTTCCTTCGATTTTCTACTATTTTCTATATTTCTATTATTCTTTAATAATAATAATAATAATAATAATAATAATAATAATAATAATAATAATAATAATAATAATAATAATAATAAATTTTATTTATAAAGCGCTTTTCCAAAAACTCAAAGACGCTGAAATTCTTTATTTACTCTTTAATTTATTATGCCATATTTGGTGCTTTTATTTAATTTTTTAAAAATGTGTATCCTTTGGCATTTTGTATTGATTTATTTTGTAAATCTTTTCCCATGTTGAACTCTTTTTCTACTGTTTTTCTTCCTGTTTGGCCATTTTATTTTATTTTATACATATATGTGTATATATTTTTAAATTAATATGGATATTATCATTATTTCTTAGCATATCCCTCGCGTATTCCCTTTTCCCCCAGATATTAATGAATGTGCAGTGAATCCAGGCACATGCGGTGCAGGAACTTGTCTGAACCTGGACGGCTCCTACAGATGTATCTGCCCACCAGGCTACTATCTCCACGAGGAAACCTGCGAAGGTACGGCGGCCTCAGGCCAGTTCTCTCTGCATCACGGTCAATAAACATAATCCAAAACTTGAAAAATGAAAACAGGAATTTCTGAAGTAATAAAATATCTGCACGCCATATATCTGCACCACAGGCAACGCTTACATCCAGCACACAACGTTACAAATCACAGCTTAGACCAGCTCTGCTGAGGTGTACAAGAGCAGAACAAGCTTTGTCGCCGACTCCTTCTTTTCACACACACCCCTCGTCTTCCCTTTCACACTTGGGAGTGGGCCTGAGCCAAAACACTTGGATTGTTTATCCAGTGGGGCTGATGAAGAGATATTCGGCCGACTTCAACACATTCCTGCTTTGTGCTCTTTTCCTGGAAGGAGAAACGAACAGCAACAAATTCTCAGCATCAGCAGCAGCTGGTCATTGTGAATAATGAACATGTGACTTTGAGGATATTCCAGATGCCTTTATCCAAATACTCAGTCAGTGAGGTTTTATCATGTTTGAATAGGCGGTGACATCGTGCTAAGACTTCATCCCTGCAGCTTTAATGGTAGTTTTAATGTATTTGATTTGTAAATTCGATGAGGTGATTGATGTTGTTCATGTTTGTTTGCCAGACATCGATGAGTGCTCCCAGTCACCTGAACTCTGCACATTTGGAACCTGCTCCAACACCGAAGGAAGCTTCACCTGCTTGTGCCCTGAAGGCTTCCAGCTCTCTGCCTCCGGACGCAGATGTTTAGGTAATTTCGAGGTGACAGGAGAGAAATGGTTGAAGGAAACTATGGAAGTATCTTTGCATCATCTTTACACTGCAAACTGGTGGAGACGAAGCAGCAGTCAGTGGTGTTCGACTTTTCATGATAGCACACTGTGTTCCAGCTGGTTCTGCTGCTGCCTCAAAAAGGCCAAGGGTGGCTCTGAACAGATCACTTTCCATTTCCTCACTTGTGTGTGTTTATGTACATATGTGTGTTTTTGGGGTTGGGTGGGGGCGCGCTGAGCCCTCTGTTAGGGAGTTCCCTCTGCAAACACTGAAGTGATGACATCACCAGTTCAGTGAGGCAGTTTACAGTTTGCATTTCGCTTTTCTGTCCAGAAGTGCTCGACTGAAGGTTGTGGGATAAATGGGAGGAGCTGGGTGGAGAGTGAGCAACCCTGGCAGCGAAAGAAGGTCAAGGTTTCTGGACAAGGATGAAGTCTGTCCCGAGAAAATATTTGGTTTTGTTAAACACGATGACAGACAGTGGAGACAATCATATTGACACCAGTGATGAAAGTCATTTGATGGTTATATGTGCACCTATACTACCAATGATTGAAGTATTTTTTTCAAGCTCTAACTCCTCTTGCTTTTTGCTCCTTTCAAATTTTTAGTCAATGAAAAAAAGTTGAGTTTAAAACTACTCCGGTCTGCTATAATGAATAATGAAGGCCACACATCATGCAGATGTCTTTTAACATTTTTTTGCTCCTCGGTCAGCCGGCACTGTGAAAACTATGAAAATAAAAACATACAAACATTTCAGAAACACACAAAGTTTCACAAACGCGTCTCTAATAAGAGGGATTCCAAAAGTCTTTCAAGCTAGTTATCTGTCGTTAGACGGATCCCACATGCTGGCTTGTGACAACACTGTATTAAACCATCCATACAACGCACTTCAACAAAAAATGGCAACTAATATGAAACAAACAAAACTTAAAAGTCCCAATTACCATGTGTACCTCTGCAGAATAGTTAGATTTTAAGCCAAACATCAATTTTTAAAGGTGTACATTTACCTTTCTTAACATCTTATTTATTGCACTTCCAATTAGTTTTAATGATCTTATAAATTCAAACATTTATGAAATGATGACAAAAAACAACAACCTTGAAACCAGAAAGTCCAAAATTACTGTCTTTTGGACAGTTACAGAGTTTATTTGATCACAAAGATGGAAACATGCAACGTTTTTCAAGTGCACTTAGGTGTTACCAGTACTTCACTTCATAGATATTTCACCACTTTGTGCCCACACTTGTCTCCTATCTGCTCTGTGCAGATACAGTTCATCCTAGTTCAGCAGCAAAAGTCCCACAATTTTTGTCATCTTACTTTTGATTGCAGCCGAGTCTAATAGTAGCTTTCAGTTACGCAGAAGGGCAGAACTTTTTGTTTTTCACAGAATCTAATTAGTGAGAAGGCTTATTTTTCTTACTTTTCAAAGACATGCAGAATAAACTGAATTTGATTAAATATCTTCATTTTAAACTTAGACTTAAGTGTTTTTCCCCACCTCTAGTCACAGACGATCATTTTAAAGACTGTTGGACAGTTTAAAATCCAACGATTCTTTCTGTTTTTACAGTTTCTGATTCTGACAAATGGTGGAGTTTTGGCATCTTTTTAAAGACAACATGCTTTTCAAACCTGCTGCTGAGGTTTCAGGGTTTATGGGTTATATCAGTTAATTTCTAAACCTGAAGGAGATAAATTGTAATTGGACATATACAGGTTTAATTACAGTCGGATAATGGTTAAATATAGTATACATGTATTAATTATATGTGCTAACCAGTCTTTTTCTCATAAACCACTATATAAGAATGTATATTGGGGTTTTCCATAAATTTCGGATTAAAGAAAGATTAGATAACTTTTATTAAACAGTGGCTGCTTTTGCAACAAGTGATAATGACTGCATAATGTTAAATCCACAACCACAGTGCTACAGTAGAACAACTAGAGAACAATAGTAAAGTCAGCACGCATATTTAGTCAGTTATACAGCTGCATATAAGGTTTGCTGGTGATAGCTCAACAGTTTATGAATTCAACTTTTCATCTGGAGGACAAGTTACATAATTTATGCTTGAAAATGTGATATAGTTTGCACACATTATACACACACACAAACACGTTTATCTCCGTGTGCACTGTGGTGAAGTCAGTTTATGAGGAACTGTAATTGATGACATTTTCGCTTTGTGAAAAAGAGGAAAAAACATGTTAAAAAGTCACATTTGGCTACAAAAACATAAATAAGACAGAACAATCCAGTTATTGAAAGTAGAGAAACATGTTGAGAGAAGGAGATGGATGACATGAAGCACCAGTCCTTGGCTGGAGCAGTACTTTGGATTTTGCAGTGACAGTATATTAAATGTGTCTAAACCACTTGGCCGCTAGGACTCTCCAATTAATGATATGTTTTGAATTATAATGCTGTAGTGGTTTTGCAAATTAGCATAATCGTGACCATTAAATATCCGTCACCACACTCACCCCCACTCAGATCTGAGTCACCACTGTCAGCGCTGATTTATTTCAAAGCTTAATTTTCCTAATTTATTAGTCTGTTATGCTATTTTTCACTATTAAATTCTCTCTCCCATCTAAAAACAACCAAGTAGCGTTGACATTATTGGTGAACATGTCAAGAAAGCGCGATTTTTCACATCATATATATCAGTGGTCGGACTGCAACATTAGAATGACACTTGCGAGCGTTTGTGAGTGCGATGCACACATGCACACACTCACACAAACGCTCACGCAGCGGGTGCGCACGGAGAGCCATCAATCTCTTTTGCAGAAAGGCTGACAAATCGGTTTCATGGCAGAAAGTAACATGACACTCTTTGACATTCTCCTCGCAGCGCCAGGTGTTCATGTATGTGATCTTTGCCTTTGAGCCAGGTGTGTGTGCATGTGTGTGTGTGTGTGTGATCTATGGCGGTCAGAGAGCTTATTTGTGTTGAGTTCACTGAAGGCCAGCGCTAGCAGGAGAGCACGGTCATATGCTTCTCATTATAAGTAAGTGCCTGTATAGTCCTGCAGGAACAAGACGAGCACAGATCAGAGAGTGGAGACAATTAGCCAGCCTTTCTTCTCACTGCAAATACTTCAACACAAAGTTAAAAAAAATGCTTTGAAAGAGAAATCTTTCTCAATACTGAGTGTAGTTTTGGTCAATTTACTGTAAGTACCAATAAGCATAATTCTATAAGTCAGGGGTGTCAAACTTATTTCAGTTCAGGTTCCACATTCAGTCCAATTTGATCTGATTTGGGCCGGACCAGTAAAATCACAGCATAATAACCTGTAAAAAAACAACAGCTCCAAATCTTTCCTTTGTTTTAATGCAAAAAAGTACATTCTGAAAAGGTCCACATTCAAAGAATTATTATTATCTTTTTACAAAACATCATGAGCAACCTGAAGTTTCTTAAGAAAATTAAGCTCAATTTCAGCAACTTCATTCCTCAGTTTATCATTTACACATTACAACTTACAGATCTCAGTATCTATAAAGGCACAAAACATCTAGTCACAGGTATCTGGACCTGATTGATACCGTATTTTACTTTATGATCAGAAAGATCAAGGTCAGACAAAAAAAAACAACATAAACAAGACAAAATGTGACAAAATGAGACACAAAACAACAAAAATGAGAAGCAAAATGACAAAAAAATGAGACAAGAAACAAAACAAAAAGAGACATAAAATTTGACAAAACTTACAAAGCGACAAAAATGAGACAAATGACACAAGCGAGACAACAAATACAAAACAACAAAAATGATACACAAAACAATGAATAAAGCAAAACACAAAATGACAAAAATAAAGCAAAAAAATACAAGTGAGACAAAAAGGAAACACAAAACGACAAAAACAAGAAACAAAAGGACAAAAACGAGACAAACGACAAAAATCTGGCAAAAAAAGACAAAAATTAACAAAAATACTACAAAAATGCGACACAAAATGACAAAAGCACAATGCACAATCTAGTATTTTACTTTATGATCAAAACAACTCATCATGGTCTAGGAATCATTTTAGATTTACAGTTTTACAATTTGCAGTTAATGTCTTTGCAGTTTTTACAATTGACAAAGTGGGACAGATTGGACACTGTGAAGGACCGGTTTTGACCCCCGGGCTGCATGTTTGACACCCCTGCTATATACAGTAATAGGATTTTTCTTTTCATTTGCTAACACAATTTACTGTAGTATATTTAACAGAGAACTGCATGAAATGGTCACATTTTCTTAATATAAAGGTAAATATAGATATTATTTATATCTCTCCTGCCTCCCAAAACCTCTAGCAGCTTTGAAAGTCTTGTTGTCTTTACAAAAATTACCAAAATTACACCATTTATCAGAGCCAGAAACTAAAAATAGAATGAATCATTGGATTTTAAGCTTTCCAACACACTTGAAAGGCATTAAAGGACGGAAACTGTAAAAATAATGAATTGTCAGATTTTGAATGTTCCCACGATGCTCGAATTATTCACCTGTGTCGAGTCGTTCCATCAGGAATAGCTCTGTTCTCCAGAAATAAACTTTTCACTCACCAGATTCTGCAGAAAACTGAAAATCCCTGCTTCTCGGCACAGCTGTGGAGCCATTAGTGACTCAGCTGTGAAAATTCAGGGACTTTTCAGCTGAACTGCAGCCGTTTGTGTTTACACAGAGCAGACAGGAGACAATTATGGAAGCAAATTAAAATTGTAAGCGGTAAAATATTGAGTCACCTTATTTCCCTTTTATATTGGTAACACCTGTTGGGTCTTGGAAAACAGAGGAACACTGTACTGAAAACAGTTTTTAGTTCCCTCTGATTCTAGCTGTGGTTGTTCGGTTTCCATGGAGATGCAGGATTTTAGACTGGAGTGAAAAATGAGCCCACGGTCAGTAAATACGTGTTAGGAGCAAAAACACCCAGAAACTGCTTGGAGTTCAGAGAGTTAATGACAGTTAAGAGTAATCAAATGCCCATAAAAACACATCAAATGAATAATCTTATACTACGTCTGACTTCTATTAACACTTTTGAAGGCCTAAACATTTCATTAGGGTTATGATAGAACTTGCATCCTTACATTGAAGATGGATATCGAGCCAATCGTTATTAAAAATTTGACTTGTCTAAACAGTCCAAACATTTATTTGTCCACAAGGAACAGTTTAACAAGTTGCAGTTTTGCAAGGAGCTAAGTCCCAACAAAATGTAAAACTTTGTTTAAGCAGATTACACAAATAAGATGTAATTAGTCTCAATTCTGTTAATTAGCAAACTTTGAATGTGCTGATAAACAGTTTCCCTTGAGGTATTTGTACTTGAGTAATTTCATTCTGTGCCACTTTATGCCTACATATGAGAACATATGAAATAGAATGAAATGTTACAGGTTAAGCAGCTGTTTTTCCAGCAGAAATCCCAAATATTTCATCATTATAGCTTCCTCCCAGAGCATTGTTTGGCTTTATGAAACACTAAATTTTGAATATTGTCAAAGTAATACTAGTAATTTTTTGGCAATATATCAAATTTCATATGGAAAATAACAAATTGTATCTGTGTCTGAGAAATCACTTTCAACTAAATTCCCCATTACTAAACACCTCTCCAGGAAGTGTGTTAATTCCAGATCACATGACCTGCTCCACATGATGTCATTTCCTCCTGAAGAAAAGACTGGCCAGACTCCAAGGCTTTCTGAGTTATTTCATATAAAGTAGTCAACAGGTTTACTACAATATCTTTAGAAATAACTTCATTAATTTCAATTGTATATATATAACTCAGTTGTATATATATTATTTAGAAGAATCCTTCTATAAAAATGCCATGTGGTGTTTGGTTAAGAGTACTTTTACAGCATTGTATTACTGCTCTTCCTGAGGCATCTGAGCAGTTCTTTCATCACTTCTCTGTCTGTGTGTTCACCTTTAGACATCCGTGTGAATTACTGCTACACCAAGTTTGAAAATGGCCGCTGCCTGGCCCCGAAGCCTCAGAACACCTCTAAGGAAGCCTGCTGCTGCACTGGGATGCCTGGTCAGGGGTGGGGAGACCCGTGTGAAATCTGCCCCAGCAAAGGAGAGGGTGAGTATTCTTCCCATCACAAGTGCATGCAAGTTCATGTACAAAATGTTCTCTGTTATTCAATGGCATTTATGAGCTTTCACATTTCCAGAGGCCTATCCACTTCTCTGTCGTAATGTGGGATATCAGCAGGGGCCAGACGACCATCCAAAAGGTATTTATGTCGTATACGTTTAATCGTCATTGTCCTGTATGTCTGTTTTAGCCATGGCATGGGGTTTCACTTCATGTTGACATTTTTTCTTGCAGATATTGATGAGTGTCTCAATGATCCCTGCATCAATGGCCAGTGCATCAACACAGACGGCTCTTTCCGCTGTGAATGTCCGATGGGATACCGCCTGGACATTAGTGGAATCACATGTGAAGGTCAGATCCTCCTCTTCCTCCTCTCTTTGTCTCTATAATACCCCCTCACTGATTTAATTCAACTCAATTCAGCCTTATTTTTTTTAGCACATTCTCTGCTTTTTATGTAAAAAAAACTTCTAAATGTCTTGGTGTGATGCGCAAGAGAAGAGTTTTTAGGAGTTAAATCAAGATGAACTTCAATGTTAGAAAAGATTAACAGAAACAAACGTCTTTTGATGTGTAAATGTCCAGTGTTTTGTCGAGCCATCCATCCACCCTGACAGCCTCTCTACAGCTTTACCCACTGATAAATACTATTTGTAATCTCAGTCATGTCGAGGTGGTGACAAAGGTTTATGTGTGAACCTACAGTATGTGCCGATATCCATGTACTGTTAGCATGAAGATGTCAAATCTGAAAAGGTTCACAATACAGGTGAAACTAAATATCATGAAAAAGTTATTCTTTTTCATAAATTAGTTGGCAAACTAAGTTGCCCAATTAGGGGAAATTTCATGTGTTCTGTATTCATTATGCAAAAACTTTACATTACTTAATATTTTAAGTTTTTTTTTTTTATATATATTTTTTACATTAAAGGTTACATTGCAGAAGTGTCCTAGGAGCTTCATTAGAAAGCAGCTGGACTTCTCTTTTAGGTTCCTGAACATGTTTCAAATGTCATCCAAGAGGCTTCTTCAGTTCTGAACTAAACTGAAGAGCTGAACTGAAGAAGCCTCCTGGATGAGAGGTGAAACGTCTTCAAGAACCTTAAAGAGAAGTCCAGCTGCTTTCTAATGAAGCTGCTAGGATGGCTGAGAATCTACACAGACAAAGCAGAAAAATGTCCAGCTTCTGAAAAGTATGTTTAATTATACTGTCAGCATTTAATTGGGGCTCCTTTACTACTAATTACTGTATCAATGTGGCGATCAGCCTGTAGCCCTGCTGGGGTGATACTGAAGTCCAGGTTGCATTGATAGCAGCCTTCAGCTTGTCTGTATTTTTGGGTCGAGTGTTTTTCATCTTCCTCCTGACAGTACTCCTATGGCTGGCCAATTTAAGCACAGTAATATCATGGTCGCTAAACCATTTGGTAGTGCTTTTGGCACTTTGGGCAGGTGCTCGGTTCTGTTGGAAAAGGAAATTGGCATCTCTACAAAGCTTTTCAATAGAAGGAAGCATGCAGTGCTGGAAAATCTCCTGGTGGATGTTTGCGTTGACTTTGGACTTGGTAAAAAACAGTGGACCAACACCAGCAGATGACATGACACTCCAAATCATCCCAAACTGTGGAGACTTCAAACATTTTGGATTCTGTGCCTCCCAACTCGTCCTCCAGACTTTAGGTCCTTGATTTCCTAATGAAATGCAAATTTGACTTCCATCTGAAAGTCCTTTTGAAGTCAGTTATAAAATAAAATGTAACTTTCTCATTATATCCTACTTTTTGAGCTGCACCTTTAAGACCACTTCTTTTAAGGGAATAGGTACAGAAGTATTTATTAATTGGGTTTCTGTAACTTTCTTCAACGCAGACACTAACGAGTGTGACATCGGCAATCCCTGCGGCAACGGCACGTGCACTAATGTGATCGGCGGGTTTGAGTGTGCATGTGACGAGGGCTTCGAGCCTGGACCGATGATGACCTGTGAAGGTACGTGAAGTCACATCTGAACTCCCACTTGTGTCATTCAGTCTTTATTTTTAACGTGTTGCTTCCTGTTCCTCGTCCAGACATCAACGAGTGTGCCCAGAACCCTCTGCTGTGTGCCTTCCGCTGCGTTAACGTCGTGGGCTCGTACGAGTGTAAATGTCCCACCGGCTACGTTCTGCGTGAGGACAAGAGGATGTGTAAAGGTACCGCAGTAAAATGACTCACTGACTCACTCAGCTTTCTCAGGCACGGTCCATTTACTGGAAAGTGTTGGTTGAAAATAAACAAAGTACCTCATAGCGACATGCTGGCCCCATCCATAAAGTTACATAAGATGCTATCTTAGTGAGATCCTCAAGGGTTCTCTGTCTGGGATGAACTTAAAACACTCTGAAACCTGTCGAGACACTGTTTACACCTCCGCTCTCTCAGATAGCGGGGGAAACCATGGCGACGGTTGTATTTGGAGGGAAGCGCTAAGACAGGAGGATCCTGTCAGTGTCTATCGCGTCACTGTTTACATTAGAGCTCCAAACAGACCACCAGCTCTCCCACTGCACGCCTGTTAGCACTACACGGCTCAGCGTGGGATTGGCTGCTTAGATTAAACTCTGGAGTTGTGTGCATAAGTGTCTGGGTTACATCACTCGTGTATTTGCTGCACATGCATACAATCACGCCGACTTCTTCAAACCGCTGCAGTCTCTTTACCTTCAGTGTGCTGTTTTTTTCCTCTTCCAGACCAGAATGAGTGTGAAGACGGTATAGATGACTGTGCCAGCAGAGGCATGACCTGCAAGAACCTGATTGGTACATACATGTGCATCTGTTCACCTGGATACACTCGCCAGCCCGGTGGAGAAGGCTGCATGGGTAACTATCATAATGAAAGGCACTACTTTGTATTAGATATATCTCTTTTGTGTGAAGAAATACGAGGCGACAGACTTTACAAACTCAGGAGAATAAAATCCCTCTGGATACACTAAATTCACGCCCATGAAATGTTTGAGGTGTGTGATGTATGATCCCCCTAGAAGAACTTGCACTTTAGCTTAATTTAACCCTCTGAAGCCCAAGCAGTTCCTGGGTAAGATTTTATTTACTCCTGTCACATTTTTGCTCACTGTGAGCATTTTTTTCCACTGCATTATAAAGTCCAGCACCTCTATGGAAAGAACACAACCATGGCTGAAAGTAGAGAGAACTCATTTGTGTCTTCTGTGCAGTTTTACACAATACAATCACATAAATCATAAAAAAGAGAAAATGAAAGTTAGATTTCTTTGATTGTTTGTTTTACAGACATTTTTAAAAGCCTGTAATCAGAATGTGCAGCATTTACTCAAGCTCCCACATGGATAACTAGTACCGAAAAAAATGGTTCAATATTAGATATTTTACTACTTTAATTTAAATTTGCTTCTATGCCTGTCTCACATCTGCTCTGATTAAGCACAGGCTGCAGTTCAGCCCAGTTCAATGTAAAAATCCCTGAATTTTTCTTATGTGAATGTTGGTCGCAGATGAGGCACTAATAGCTCACTAGTTTCACCAAGGAGCTCAGAACTTTTTGTTTTTTACAGAATTTGATTGGAACAAACTAATTTGAGTGAATTTATAAATAAGACGTAGTGATTTTAAAGACATATCATGTTTTTATGCTTTGATTTGGTTAAGTTTCCTGACCAAACGGCATTCCAAAACAGTAAAAATCTGATGATTACACTTTCTGTCACAGAGAGATGGTGTCATTTTGGTGATTTTTTTTTTAAATGATAACATGCATTTCAAACTTGTCACTGGGTTTTAGGGTTCTGGGGTTTCCTAAGTGTCACGTATAACTGAAAATCCTATAAAACAAATATGTCCACTTTATCTTTACACTGTCTGTCTGTCTTTGTTAGACCTGAATGAGTGTACAGCCAAACCGGGTATCTGTAAGAACGGCCGCTGTGAGAACACAGTAGGAAGCTACCGCTGCAGATGTGACCAAGGATTCGTTGCTAACCCCACACAGACCGAATGCATCGGTAGGTACTTTGCTATCGATTCCTCTATCCTGCTCTTATTGTCCGTTTTGTTTTCACTGTGCTCTAAATTTACTTATCCAAGTTCAGTGTGAGCTTTAATCAGGATATGATGCGTCTTTACTGCCTTTTTATGTTGGATTACTGCAGTTTGTTCAGAGAAGGCTTCTTGTATGAAGTCAGTCTCTACAACACGAAGCTGTAAAGTTAAACTATTTCAGGAAAAAAAACTTTATTTATTGTCTGCTTGTTGCTATATTTACATGTTTGATAGCATCTCTGACTCAAATTGGATGTTGGAATGGGATGTAATAATGGGGATGGAAGTTCAGGAGTCCAAAGGTTAAAAATAAGTCACTAGTTGTAAACATTTGGAACGGGGTTATAGGTTCAGTAATCACTCATGTTACTTAGCACTTTGACAATATGAATAATTTTGAGGTTCCCATAACCTACCAAGAACAAAAGAAACTGATTTTATGACCATCATATTTATATTTTTATGAATCTTGTCTAATTAGGTGAAAAGGTTTTGGTCTCAGTGGGAATTCAACTTTTTCCATGCTTGTGTCTGCTGTCTCCTTTCTATCTATCATGACTGGGGCAGGAAAATACTTTCAGAACCTTCCTCCCTTGTCTAATTATATACTTCTGGATAGCCGTGATCTACTGAACTCTGTGAGAAAACCTCTGGGGGGAATTTGTAAGCTTCGTGTTTCTTTGACTATCTTCCTCCTCACAGACATGGGCGATAGAGCGGTGTGGGTTATCTCTTTTTGTGAGGCCGGCTCCTGTCTGGGTGGTTTGGTCGGCTTTCCTCAGACCCCTCTTTTGTCTTTCTCGTCCTCCAGATAACCGCGAAGGCTTCTGTTTCACCGAAGTCCTGACCACGCTGTGTCAGATGACCTCTAGTAACAGGAACATGGTGACCAAGTCCGAGTGTTGCTGCGACGGAGGCAGAGGGTGGGGAACCAACTGCGAGCTCTGCCCGCTGCCAGGGACCACCCAATACAAGAAGATGTGTCCTCTGGGACCCGGGTACACCACTGATGGCAGAGGTATCTTACTCCTGAAGAGATCTGAGCTCAATTTTTTTTTTTTTGTTACTGTCATAGAAAGAGGATAAATCAACAATCCACAGCTGAATTTCTACCATTTAACAGGGTGGATCTTTCTCTGGTACTAAGAAGTGATGTTTCCTCATTAATAGAGCAATCATAAGTTGGGCTTCCATAACTTATAATAAATCTATAATTATAAGACTTCTTAAAGTTTTACATGAACCACAAGTCACGGTTGATCTCCTCCAACCAGTTTCTATTAGTCTCCGGGAGTTTCATGGAAGCCATAGTGTCCAAGATTTATAACTTTCCTGCAGAAAAGTGTTGCATTTATTAGTTCTATCAGAAAACAACAAGCAAACATGACTTTTGTGAGAAGAAAAGTGAAACTTTGATCTGTTTTTGCATTAAGATATCCTCTTTAATGTCAGTCTGAGCCAGCTGCAGCATTATCAGACAGGTCCCTCTTATGACTTTCTTGCAATTATAAGGGATCACGACAAAAAAATAAAGCAAATTAATATTATTAATAAAGTAAATTATGGGGATGGATTGATATGGTCCTTTGAAATAGAGGTGATGAGTGTTAAATTAGGTAGCAAATGTGTTTAAGTCACTTGCAAAGCATTGATTTTTACTTTGCTGGTAAAAATCTAAAGTTTTATACTTGACACAGCTATGATGCATATTAATACATAATAAATTATAATAATACAGACAAAAATCCCCAAGGCTGTATGGAACTGTTATTCTCTATTTTAATCCTGTTACTGGCAAAATTATTGTCTGAAAGGAGCCAAGACTTGGAGCATATGCCGTCAATCCCTCTTATGCAACTGACTGATACTTGAATTGAGATATGTTTGTGCGAGGGATCACTTTTCTCCTTTCCATCCAGATATTGATGAGTGTCGTGTGATGGGCAATTTGTGCAAGAACGGTCAATGCATCAACTCTTTGGGCTCCTACAACTGCGTCTGCAAGCCCGGCTACACCACTGACATCAGCGGCACTCTGTGTGTGGGTAAGGCTTGAATCCATCTCCAGCATTTACACTTTATGGACTCTTTCCCTACTTCCCATCCTCATTCCTGCTGTCTAGTAAAGAGCCGAAACTATGTGGGTGGACTGCCCACACACTCCTCTGAAAAATGCAGCCCGAGTCTGTCTGTCTCATCATCTCCCCTTTTGGAATTTCAGGCTCCAGGATTGATCTGTCGTTCACTCTTTCTGTCTCTTTTCTAGACGTGGATGAGTGCATACAGGCACCAAAGCCCTGCAACTTCATCTGCAAGAACACAGAGGGAGGCTACCTCTGTTCCTGCCCCAGAGGATACATCCTGCAAGAGGACGGAAAGAGCTGCAGAGGTGACCCACAGCAGAAACCTCTAGATCAGGGGTGTCAAACAACGGCCCGTGGGCCAAAACTGGCCCTCCAGAGGGTCCAATCCGGCCCTCAAAGTGTAAAAATTCCAGAGAAGACATTAACTGCTGATTGTAAATTAGTAAAACTATATATTTAAAATTATTTCTAGACCTTAACAAGTTGTTTTGATCATAAAGTAAAATACTAGATTGTTCTTTGTTCTGTTGTTGTTTTGTGTTTCATTTTTGTAATATTTTGTCTTGTTTTTGTTGTTGTTTTTTCTTTTATTGTCTGACTGTTGTCTCATGTTTTTGTCTTTTTGTTTCTGGTTTTTGTTGTTTTGTGTTTCCTTTTTGTCTCACTTGTGTTTTTTGTCTTATTTTTGTCACTTTATGTATTGCTTTTTTTGTTGTTTTGTGGTTTTTTTGGTCTCGCTTGTATTGTTTGTCTGCTTTTTTGTCGTTTTGTTTCTTGCTTTTGTCATTTTTTTTGTCTTGTGTCATTTGTGTAATTTTTTGTCTCATTTTTGTTGTTTGTCCACTTTTTGTCACTTTGTAACTTTCTGTTGAATTTTTTGTCTTTTTTGTTTATTTCGTGTTGTTTGCCTCATTATTTTTTCTCGCTTTTATCATTTTGTGTTTTGCTTTATTTATTGTTTTGTGCATCATTTTTGTCGTTTTGTGTTTTTGTTTCACGTGTGTTTGTCCATCGTTTTGTCGCTTTGTAACGTTGTCTAATTTTTTGTTTCTTTATTATTTTGTGCCGCTTGTCTCATATTTTATCGTTTTTTTCTCATTTTTGTCGTTTTGTGTCTCGCTTTTATAATATTTCTTCTTGTTTTTGGTGGGGTTTTTTTGTCTTTTTTGTCGTTTTGATCATAAATTAAAATACTGTATTGTCTAGTTCTAGATACCGGAGATAAAAATTTCGAGTTGTGGTTATTTATAAGTTATTATGCTGTGATTTTACTGGTCCGGCCCACTGGAGATCAAACTGGGCTGAATGTGGCCCTTGAACTAAGATGAGTTGGACACCCCTGCTCTAGATATTGAGTAGCCCCCGTTCAGTCCAGAGATCAGTTGAGTTCAGCGACGCGCTCTTCTTGCTTGATTTAGTTTCCAGGTTAGAGCTGCTGTAGTGCTGAGCTGGTCGGGCGCTCGGCCAGAGTTCTGCTCACTGTCCTGAGACGCTCGGTTTGAAATAGTGGAAGCACGTGCACATGTTTGTTCGTGAATGTGCACTCAGCGCTCCGGGTCTGTGACACGGAGCATCTGTCTGTGTCTCTGTTTATCAGGCTTGTTTATAAGTCCAAACAAGTGCGCTCATGGTGCTCACTTTTTCTTAGTGCCCCTTTCATCTTTATTTACCATAGCTTTAGTTTCCCCCTCTACAGTACCCCTCTGTGTTTCCGGTGTCTGGTTCATTTGCAGTTCATTTGTAGGTCAGTGACTGTAGAAGGACTGGAATTTGTCTCAGAAAAAGAGCAGCCCCCATACAGTAGTGCAGTCTGACACAAATCCAACCACACCGTCTTAAATGCTCTATTCAAACCACTAAACAGTTTCCAGGAAGTTTATATTTTGTGTTGTGTGACTTTTCAGACCTGGACGAGTGTTCGACCAAACAGCACAACTGTCAGTTCTTATGTGTCAACACCATCGGCGGCTTCACCTGCAAATGTCCTCCTGGCTTCACCCAGCATCACACCGCCTGCATCGGTAAACACACAACAACACACATCCAAATATTTTGTGAGTAGTGATCCTCTCGACACGGCAGTCTGTGTATTCCAAAAATGGACACACAATTTGTCCTTGCCCAGTGTAATTTCTTATAGTACCTCTCAGCTCAGCTCATAATAGACCCCCAAAGCACCCTCTTGTCTAACCTTTACAAACTCATTCAGTGCTAATGGACTCCGGCTGATATCACACTGATCTTATTAGGCTGGACCGCTTTATAGTCATGGCAGCTTAGCGATGCTTTGTTATGGAACATTGCAGTAGATCGCCATGACTACCTCAAGCTTTTTTCCAGGCCATAAAGCAGCTCCCATGACCTCACATCAAATCAGAGACAGGGAACCCTCAGTTTTGGCTATAGGAATTACCCCAGACAAATGACATTACAGTAGATGTGGATGTGTACTTAATCTACGAGTAGAGCATGGAAGTGACACGAAACACTTGTTCAAGTAATGCTTTGGTAACTGCTGCTGTAACACACCAAACTTCAAATGCTCACTGGTACAAAGTGTTGTATTCCAATCATATTGTAAATGCTTTGTTAGATTTTCTCCAATACATCTGCTTCTCTGAAGAGCTGCTTATCAAGTATAATAATGTTTAGTTCGTCACTCATGCTGATTGACAAAAATCCTTTCTTTAAAACAATAGTTGCTTAACCCTGCTGTTGTCATTCATTTATGGGCACCAAAAAATATTGTTTCCTTGTCTGAAAAAAATCCAACAATTCAGCAAAAAAATTCCCCAAATTTCTGAAGATTTGCAAATCCTTCAGGAAAAAAATTCCTGAAAAGTTTCTCCTAAAAGTTTTATTTTAAAAAAATCTCCCAAATTTGGCAAGAAAATTCTTGTAAATATTTTTTTAAAAAAAGATTAAAAATCTTCCAAAAAAATCCAAAGATATCTAAAGTGATTACATATACATATCGGTAAAACTTAAATTTTTTTCTGAATGTTCTTAAAGAAGCATTTTTTTTAAACATTTCCATTTTCCACCACAAATTTCCCAAAAATGTTGAAAATATGGACATGAGAAATTTCACTGTAAAATATTTTTTTTCTCCCACATTTTCAAACTTTAAAATGGGTCAATTTGACCCCCAGGACACCACGAGGGTTAAAATCCATACTTTGATTGGCCAGTAGACAGTGTATTCCTCACTCTGATCTCCAGCACCACGTCCCACGTGTTGACTGTTCCACCAAATGGAGATCTAAGCTGGAAACATATTAGAAGACTTTCAACATCTCAACAAACCGTGAAAAGACCCAGGATCACACATCTAACAGCTGAGATTTAGAGATTACCCTGCTCTCCGGTTTGATTTTAGGTCTTAAACAGCTTCAACAACACTCAGATTTTTATCAATTCCAGTCACAACATACATCACCTTACTACCCTTTTTCCAGAAAATGCTGGCTTTTTGTCAAACCGTTATTCCCCCATGTCAAGAATGAACTTTAACATTCATGTGTTAGCAATTAACCTCTTCTGGTGTGACGTTAAATCAGTAGGTGAGAGGTTTTATTCCTAAACCCCTGCATATTGTGAGATTATTTGTGCCAACAGTCCCAATGACCTGCCCTATTTTTGAGGCCGAGTCCGACTCGGCACAGATTTTATAGTGACTCAGCACATTCAAATCAGGGTTACAGTCAGCCTTTATATCAGTTTCTAGTTTTACCCTGGTCTGAACCTTCTCTCCTCTCTGTACAGACAACAATGAATGTGCAACAGACCCAAATCTGTGCGGCTCCAACGGGGTCTGCCAGAACACTCCGGGGAGCTTCAGTTGCGACTGCCAGCGGGGATTCTCATTAGACCCCAATGGACAAAACTGTGAAGGTCTGAAAACAATTGATACCAAACTCAGTATCAGCTGATTAATTACAGAAAGAAAAGGCTTACAGTGATTTTCGTGCACGCTTTCCCCCCACAGATATGGACGAGTGTGACGGTAACCACAGGTGTCAGCATGGCTGCCAGAACTTAGTGGGTGGATACAGGTGCAGCTGCCCTCAAGGCTACCTGCAGCACTACCAGTGGAACCAGTGTGTTGGTGAGTCCTCTTTATCAGCAAATATAAAAATTCTTTCCTTTTGGGGCGTCTGATGGCTGGGCTGCTAAAGTATGTACCATGCAGCCTTGAAGTTCTGGGCTGGAGTCAGACCTGGAGCCTCCACCTCTTTCCCACCACTTTTACAATAGAAATATGTACCAAATGGTTTCCTTTTTCCTCCTTTATCTGAAAATTCAGCCTTGTTCTTACAGTTGTAAAGCCGAGAGCAAAGGAACTGCTCAGTGTCTGACTTAAAATGCAAAAAAAAGAAGTTTGTTTTCATTATTACACCTGTAATTCATAAAAAGAGACAAAAAATGCATGGTGACAAAAATATCTGACTCTGAAGTGGCACAGAGATCTAAAGTATGCACCAAAACCAAATGAAAAGAAGCGCATGTTGCAACACAAACATTTATAAGTCCATGAAATAACAAGAAACAGCTCAGGCACAGTCCAGTTAATTGCATGGTTCACTATGAGCATGTGTACTTCAGTGTATACCCCAAAATAACAAGCTTTTGTTAGTTAAACCTCTATTTTTAGTTTGAATCTCTCCACATATTTACAACACTCGATGTCAGACTTTCCCAGCATTGTTTGTGCCCTTAAACTGGAATGACCGCTTGTTTGTTAACTTCCCATCAACTTCCTGTGACCCAGATGAGAACGAGTGTCTGAACAGTCAGATCTGCGGGGGAGCGTCATGCCACAACACCCTGGGGAGTTTCCGCTGCCTCTGCCCCACCGGCTTCAACTACGAGCATACCAGCGGTGGCTGCTCGGACATCAACGAGTGCTCCACCACCCAGAACCCCTGCAAGTTCGGCTGCTCAAACACCGACGGGGGCTACCTCTGTGGATGCCCACCCGGGTACTTCCGTGCAGGACAGGGGTGCGTGAATGACTGTGTTTAAAAAAACAACCTGTAGGTGTTTTTTTATGGCTGATTTATGGCTTTTGTGTTTGTTCCAGGCACTGTGTAACAGGTTTAGGCTTTACAAGTGGTGGCTCCAGTGGGCCAGGAGGCGAGGTGGATGATAACTCACTCTCACCTGAGGCCTGCTATGAATGTAAGATCAACGGCTATCCCAAGAAAGGACGCAAACGACGCAGCACCAACTCAACACAGGAGGCTCCTCTGGAAGACACACAGGTAACATATGTATATATATATATATATATATATATATATAAAAATATAAAAAAGAAAATAATTAGCTAAAATAACATATAAATAAAGAAATGTTGCACAAACCCACACAAAACTGCACTGCCCATGCTAGATGTACAGGATTAGGAGTTGTAGCACAGGGATTTATTGCACTGGTTTAGCTGCTATATGGCACAGGGGTAAAAACTATTTAATAGTCTTGAGGTGTGGGTCTTGATGGACCTGTAGCGCCTTCCTGAGGGCAGCAGAGTAAACAGGTGGTTGCCTGGGTGGGGAGAGTCCCGGGTTATGTTTGTGGCCCGACACAGGCAGTGGGCATTGTGTGTGTCAGTGAGAGATGGTAGCTGTGTATTGATGAGGTTCTGTGCTGACTTGATGACTGTGTGTAGTGCTTTCTTGTCTGCCTGAGTACAGCACACAGGGCTGGAGGCAGAAGTCATGTTGTCTGTACTTTTTTAGGGGATTTTGATGATTTTAGCAACCTGAGGACACACAGCATTTAAAAACTTAGTCAGGGCAGGTTTAATGATGTAGTTCCAGTAATTTTGGACTCAGAATGTTCAAATTTAACTACTTTTCAGACTGACAACTAAAAGAAAGCTTCATTAGCAATTCTTTTTATCCAACAAAGTTAGTAAGGGTGATTGTTTTACCTTGCTGACATGTTTCGACTACGTCTGCAGTCTTCCTCAGAGCGTCATCCGACATGTGATGACGTGTCGTTTTTTATCAGGTGACAGATTCTGACAGATTCTGACAGATCTGTCAGACCAGCCACGCCCCCCGCTGTCCGATGGTCTCTGGAGGATTGAGTCCTAGATGAGCGACACGGTGTAAGCCCCCTTGTCCCGGTTCATGGAATCGTTGGCCCACTTTCTGATTGGCCTCTTTTGTCCACCTCTTGTGCTTGTTGGCCTCCGATGTTAAAATCCTCCCCTTGTCCCAGTCCATAATGTGGTTATATCTCTTGCAGTCGTCCGTGATGGCAGATTTTTGGTTTTCTTGATCAGCTTTTTCTCTTTGTGTTCTTGTTCCTCCTTCTTCTTCCTGCAGACGTAGTCGAAACATGTCAGCAAGGTAAAACAATCACCCTTACTAACTTTGTCGGATAAAAAGAATTGTTAGCCAAATATAAGAAAATGACAAAATGAGCATAATCAATCTAAAAGAAAGCTTACTCTTAGGCCTTATAACAGGATTTAGACCTTTGTGTTGGTGGAAAAGGTAGGAGAGGATACTTTGGTGGAATGTACAACCTGGCTTTTGCAGAAATTGCAGTCATGTACTGCTACCATCCCCTGCATCTCTTGATTAATCTAAGAGCATACTGTACTGTTAGTCACTTGTCTCATAATCCAGTAAATTCAGCTGCACCACGTTTTCTCCTTGCAGCTGACTGAGGAGGAGATGGTCAGCCTGGCCAGTATGGACATCGAAGACACCCTCCAGTTCCACCTGAACATCAGCGACCTGAGCAACCGCGACCACATTCTGGAGTTCACCCCGGCCTTATCCACGCTCAGCGACCACGTCCGCTACAGCATCGACTACGGCAACGAGGACGGCTACTTCAAAATCAACCAGAGGGAGGGCGTTAGCTACCTGCATCTGAGCAAGAAGAAGGCCCTTCTGCCAGGGGCGTATTCCCTCCAGATCAGCAGCATGCCCCTCTACAGGAAGAAGGAGCTGGCCGAGCTGGAGGACCGACACGATAAAGACTACCTCACAGGACAGCTGGGAGACGTACTGAAGATGAGGGTGCAGATCATCCTCCATTAACCATCGCAAGACTGAGAGAGGCAGATGTTGCCAGCAGCTGCTAATCCGGTGTCAGGCTCACACTCCCCTAAAAGGCCAAACATTTCTGACTCTGGGTCAGTAGTTCGGGGCAACTTCTACTTGCTCCAACGGGCAGAATGGCTCGCCACCAAAGAGACTAGAAGGGGGTGGGGGAGGGACTGCGTCATTTGATTACCAAAGATGATTCTACATATCATAGATACAATTTATGTGGAGGCAGTATGCAAGATTTCCAAATGAAACGCATACTGCCCTGACACACAACTCCAGCTTTGTTTCAAGGCACTATTGAGGGTGTGAATAGGGTTTCTAATTGTAGGGTTTAACGTTGTATGATGATATGTGGAATCAGATGCCACTTTGAAGGGCATGTGGACTGCAGAAAGCTCGAAAAGTGGAGTTTATTTAGAACTCGGCTTAGGTGGAAGATAAAAAGGGTGAGTCCCAATAGTCTGAAATAAATTCATTTCCTCCCCTCAGGTAAAAGACTGAACAAACCTGGATACATGGAAGTTAACACATTTCTCCTTCCCCAGATATTAATTTAATGGAGTGAAGATGAAACAGATTGAGAAAGGTCAGGAGAGGAAAGGAACGCACTGTGGACTATTGAGATGTAGCCATGTCTGAGCTTGAATGACTCCTACTGCATATTTAAACTATGCTTTTCCATCTTTCCTACTGACTAGAATAATTCATATTTACTGGTGCTAGCAACACATCCACATAGACTTCTGAATGCACTGTACTACTATCCAAAACTCAGTAGTCGACAAGATACAGTCCCATCGGCCATTCTGAAGATTTCATGTCTTTGCATCCGTAACAGCTAGCTTCATAGCCTGTCTGCTCTCCTCTATACTACATGTAAATTGTGTTTATACTGTAATAATCAATGCCACTTTTAATCTATGAAGCATTTGTAAACTAGAGGAAGCCCCTGGAATAGAGGGGGTTGTAATGGTGCTTATAATGACCAACTACTTCCTTTGTAAACTGTGTATACATACACACACCTGCACACACACACAAGACACATTGATGATGCCAAACCTGGGCCTTCATGATTATGCACTGAGGTCTTCGTGGCCACACATCCTCTCACAAGTAAAATCAGTGCTGCATTGCCACGGACCAGCCTGACACCAGTCTGTGTTCTCTGTTCACATCAGTGAGGGTTTAGTTGTAAATTCACAATAAAAACATATTTTTGGTGTACATGTAATCCCTGCTGTGCTTTCCCCTTTTATCCAGGTTATCATCGCATTCGACAAGACCCAAAGTGCTGCGTTATCTCTGTTTTAGCCTGTGAAACTCACATTACAAGGAGAATCGGTTACAAATTAGGCCGAGATGTAATTCTTGTCCTGTGCTGCCCCCATGTGGAGGTTTGGAAGATGGCTACATGTGGCTGTCAGTCCCTGAAAAAACACCAGACTCTCCAAAGTACGAAACAAGAGCTTTATTAGCACCCTAATCCATATATTTAAACAGATACAGTACATTTCCACTCCACTTTGGAGCGTTCAGTTGCGTCCAGTGGATCCGAAGCCTCCAGCACCACGCTCTGTGTCATCCAGTGTCTGAAAAAACACACAGGTATTTATTTTTTATTTAATTGTTAAAAGCAATCCAATGACAAATATGACATAAAACCTTTAGCAGTAAAATGACTCATCCCAATAGAAAATCTGACCATAGAAAACAGTTTAACAGTTCTGCAATAAATCTAAGATTCATGAAGATTGTAATATGTTTTGGAGGCCCTAATTTAACAGCATCACACATGAAAGCCAGTTTCAACAAAACTGGGCATCATAACTTTCAGGAAGCAAAGATTTAGATGTTGCATTAGTATGTATATATACAAAGTTTGTCAACTCTCAGTTTACCTCTTGCTCCTCTAGATCTGGGTAGCAGATCTTCTCACACACCAGCTGAGCAACTCTGTCGCCCTTTTTCACTGAGAAGAAGAGCAGAAGACAGACCACAGACTGTTTACAAAGATCTTCATATCTTTAGTTTCTATATGCATTCTTTACAAATTACTTTCATGATATCTGTACAGGATGGAATAAGCTCTAAATTAAATGTTACAGAGCTAACAGTGTAACGTTCAGTCAGAATTATTTCATTTTGCTAAAAATTTAGGCACGTAAGATTTGTATCCATCACATCATGAGGGAAACATCTGATTCTTCCAAACTCATTCTGCAGCAAGACAAGAATCCAGAACAATGAGACCTGCAGCAGAGGGTTTGGCAGTCTTTGTGCTGATTCAAGTCAGTCTGAGGCTACATCAAGAAGACACTGGGGCAGACAAATCACCAAAATGCTTTTATTAACCTACCTGTCATGTACCTTGAAAATCAGAACTAGTGCAGCTTTATTCAATTATTATTTCTTAACAGATCAACAGGTTACTTTTCAGTGCCTAAAACTATGGTACAGTACTGCATATATCTGACTTCTCAGCAGCAGTTGCTATTTAACCAGCAGAAACCTGACAACAGTGCTGGGCAGATTAAACTTCAACAAGTTGTGCTGACAGAATGGCACATACACTCATTGTTGGTAGAGTAAATAACACTAAACTAGGGCAACTTGCTTCAGCACAACTTCCCCAGAAAAGCTCGATAGGAAGCACAATAAACCAGAGTAATGATTCATCCTGGTAGTAAAATCTATGGGTCAGGTGATGAGAGTGTTCACTGATGCTGAAACTCACCTTCAAATGTGTCCTTGCTGAAGTTGAAGAGCACAACGCCCACGTTTCCTCTGTAGTCTTCATCTACAACTCCAGCTGAGGAGAGCATACAGGTTTATTAGAAGTTCAAAAGGCTGATTAGTGATTTGGGGTTAAAGGAGGGAAGGACTTACCGCCAACATCGATGAAGTGTTTTGCTGCCAGTCCAGATCTGGGGGCTGAGAAGAAAAAAAGTGGCAGGAGACAGTATTGATTTTGTGTTTAACAGCTGCTGTGACGATATATATTTAGTAAAAAGTCTAATGTTGCACCAGCATATAAAACACTCACCTACTCTTCCATAGCAGCCATGTGGAACTGCTATCTGAATGTCTGTCTTCACAATGGCCTTATCCATAGGCCCAATGGTGTAATCATATGCACTGTTTAAATCCAGATAAGTGAAGTTAGAAGCTTGGCCGAGCATTACAGAAATTTTGGCAGCATTTACATGAAGTAAGGAGATTCTACGAGCTAAATATTTGCGATTTTTAAAGAAAATCCGCAACTGGATTCTGCAGAATTTATATAGAATCTTTCTTCTTATATTCACAAAGTACATGGTCACAGTATTAAAAACCAAAAAAGTCATTTTAATGCACAGTACCTGTACAGGTCGTATCCTGCTGCTTTAGTCGAGCCTCTGGTAGGTGTCATGGCATGTTCAGACAGTTTGGCAAACCTGAGGACAGGTCTTACTTCAGCAGCTGGTGTTTCTGTTCTTGCCCTCTTTGATGGAGAAACTGCAGAGGCGCCTGTAACTTCTAGGACGGGCATGTTGGCAAAGTTTGCACAGTTAAAACTCGACAGTGCACGAATAATAAAAAGCTACTACTAACCAGTACTCTGCACTACAGTGTTCTGCTCCAGTTTCTCGGTGGCACACAGTGAATTTCCCGCGCAGGAAGTTATGTCAAATTAGCTCCTCCTCAAAAACGCGTCATCGAAAACGGAAGTGTAACAAGACCCTCCGAAGTGAATAAAAATATAGTATAATCAATTCCAATAGCTTCTATGAAATGATTTAAATATATACATATATATATTTATATTTAATGACAAAACCGACAAGAATCCAACTACTCTGTAACTATGGCAACCGTTTCGTCACCTCGTTGCTGACAAGTTCTCGCGAGATCTACGTGATATAAACAACTAGCTTACCATAAAAAAATATATATATTAGCTTATAAAAGATAACAATTGAGGACTACCGAGCCTCCGTTTATGCGCACATTGCAGCAGACTGATAAAGAGGTGGCTTTTAAAAGCGGTCGCGGTCAATAGAGAAGTTTTACAGCAGCAGACCGAAACCGAAGAGGTCAGTTTGAAAATGCCAGACGGGCTAGCAGAGCTAACATGTTATGACATGTCGCTGAGAGCAGCGGCGTCAGTCCGTCCGTGCGTCCTAATTTCCTGCTTGCCTTTGTTTCCAGTTGTCATTTGCGTGTGAAATTCTCTTCCCAAGAAACGTGGAGCAGCATCAAAAAACGACGACCATGACTGGAGGTCCTTTAGCCTCAGAAACACTCGGTTCATGTTGTTTGCCAACGTCGTCTGATTTCTCCCATCTGCACTTCCTCCTCCTGCCACTTAGGTAATCAAACGCATCTACTAGGATAGAAATATAGGAGGTGAAACGACATTTAATTCATACATCAACCCAGTGTATTTTCTAGGCACGTTTTTTTTATTGTTATAATTTAACTTGGCATACAGGATAGTTCCATCGAAAGCAAGAACACAAAGTACGCTGTTTAGATTAGATATAACTTTATTGGTATTGTACAACATGCTTAGACAACAAAGGCCAATTTAGCATCAAACCAGAAGTGCAAAAGAAGCAGTAAAGTGCATTAGGCTGAGCTCCTACTTGAAGTAATTATTAATAGCCATTATCTCATCGTAGAACTTAATCAATAACCAAAATCCCCTTTCAAAAAAGTTAAAGAGATGCTTATTGTGTAATTATATAACCTAAGCATAATATGTAAAGGCACTTAAGAGTTTGAAGACAAAGTCATCCCTCAAATGGATTTCATCATAGAATGAGATTATTCAATTAGAGTCCAAATTTTAATTCTCCCTGTTCAGTGCTGCCCTCCATTGGGAATACATCAGCATTGGCATTCATTGTTCATATTCAAGATGTGCACAATACTCTTAAAATCTTTTAGAAATGTATTTGAAAAGCATAAATACCCACGTGTTTCCGATGAAGTGTCCTCATGACTAATTGCCATTCTCTTATTCCTTAGACACTATAGGTTTAACACAGAGAAATCTTTAAGTATTTAAGTATCTTTAAGTAGTTGTAGTAGCTGACATGAAGACGTATCTCACTTTCTACTGTCTAGTTTCAAAGTTAACACACTTTATGCTTGTTTTGCAAATAAAATCCAAGTGTGTCACGCTATAACTACCACATCACATTACCTGGAAAAGATTATTTAAAAACAACAGGAAATGATAGTTTAAAAAAAAAAATCAATATGTGTACTTCAACAAATGCACAGGTTCCCTTTTTGCTGTCCCTTTTCATTGCACAAATATTGATGTCATGTAACCACCTAATAAATGACAGCGAGAACAGCTCCATAATTTGATTCATTCTTTATTTCAGTTGATCACAGATATACATTTAAATAGGAAGACAGACAGTATGATAAAATATACAGAAATAATTTGGTTTACAATATTTTGGGTCATTCAATTTTCCTTAAAGAAAATAGTAACGTATACAATATTGAAACAACAAAATATGAAACAGGTAAACAACTGTATATGGCAGTTATTTTGTACTCAGAAAATATGTTTAAAAAACTAATCAGACCATTTGTTAAATTATCACTGCAGTTTAAAAAGACATATTCAGCTCTTAGTCATTCATTAGAGGTGTGTTGCTTAAAAATATCCACTACTGAATTCTGACATCTACTATATACATTTATTTTACAATCACAGCCACTCAGTGTAACTGTTGCTGCCTTTGTTCAGAGAATTTAACTTACCATGTTATGGCTTTGTTATGAGCTTATGTCTTAGTTCTTAACATCTGGCAGTGTTTTCTGTACCTGTCCTCTGGTCTAAAGGCTTAAACCAAACCTAAAATCCCATTCAGGCTCATTCACAAATCTGTGTCAGAAATGTATTTTCTTCACTTAGATAATCTTGTCCTTGTCTGCCAGCATTGCCAGAGAAGTTTGGTCGCAGCAAAACAGTCAGCTATTTACTTTGGTATCCATACAGTGTTGTATCATAACAAGAAGATTTACTTTCTGGCAAGCTTTTTGCAACTTCACACAGTGCAAGTAACTGTTGGACACAACTTGTCATGAAATAGCTCACACCAGACTAACCAATATAACCAGGTCAATAGTAAAATATTAAAGCTGGGACTCACAAGTTCCTGTCTGAATACTTCACAGTTTAGTTTTTTTGTCTGTTGTTTGTTACTTTTCTGTCAGTGTATGTGCAATTGAGAATTGGAGTATTAGTTTTCTCAGTAAGAGTTAGCTGAAAATGCTGGTTTGTGTTACACTATAGTGCTGGTCTGGATGACTGAATATAATTCACATGCTTGGCCACATTATGAACATGGTTCATCGTTATGGTACTATCATTGTTCCCTCTCTAGCTTGCGAGGTGCTCAGGAGTAGAACGTAAGCACACTCTTGTGGTTGCCTCTAATGAGCACTGTGGGTGGAAGGTCCTTTGTCAGAGTGTCCAGCCAGGCCATGTAGAGGAAGTCAGAAATAGATTCCTTACGAGCAATGGGCATGCTCCTGCAGGGGATTAACAAGACAGACATGTTAGATACAGTTTCTTCCAACTCTAGATTCGGTTCAATGTTCTCCAGACGACAGCTGGTTATACTTACACAACGATCAGACTGGCTGATTTGGAGTGTTCTTGAAGGAGCTCATTCAGTCGTATCTGGAGGTTGGTCTGTAAAACAGCAAAATTGTAAAACCATAAATTTAAAATAATTTCTAGACCATGACAAGTTGCTTTGATCATAAAGTAAAATATTATATTGTTCATTGTTCTTTTGTCATTTTGTATCTCATTTTTGTAATATTTTGTCTTGTTTTTGTTGTTTTTTTTGTCTGACTTTTGTTGCTTGTCCCATGTTTTTGTAATTTTGTTTCTATTTTTTGTCATTTTGTGTTCCCTTTTTGTCTCGCTTGCATCGTTTGTTCATTTTTGGCCATTTAGTTTCTCGCTTTTGTCATTTTGTGTCTCATTTTTGTAATATTTTGTGTTGTTTTTGTTGTTCTTTGTCTGACTTGTCATTTTGATCATAAAATAAAATACTACGTTGTTCAGTTCCAGATAACTAAATGTTTTTGGCCTTTGTAGGCCCTCTGTGAAAGTGTAAAACCCTGCAAAGTGTAAGTTGAAATGTGTAAATGATACACTGAGCCACAATATTGTCGAAATTGAACTTAATTTTCTTCAGAAGTGTCAAGGTATTCATATTGTTTTGTACAAAAAAACAATTCTTTAATTGTGAACATTTTCAGAATGTACTTTTGTGCACTAAAACAAAGGGAAAAAATTGGAGTTGTAGTTACTCATAGGTTATTATGCTGTGATTTTACTCATCCAGCCCACTTGAGATCAAATTGGGCTGAATGTGGAACCTGAACTAAAATGATTTTGACACCCTTGCTACAGATGATTTATACAATATTGTGACAATCCGTTGAAGTAATGTTCTGCTGCTGACTAAGCGGCTGTTTGAACTGAAGTAAATATGTCACATTGACCTCGCTTGCTGCTAATGCCGCTCTCTATTTTATGTTTTGTGTGATGTTTTATTGTTTTTATTGTGTTTTTTATAGTTTTTATGTGGGTTTTTTTTTACGTTTTAAAATGTTTATATTTTTTACTCTTTTTATTGTTGGTTTATTCTTAAAGCTTGTGAAACTGCTGCATAACACATCGCCCTTCAAGGGACAAATACTGAAGTTGAAGCTGATAACTTGTTGTCACTGGTTTTACCTTCTCCTCAAAGCTGCTCAGCTCTTCATCAGTGATCTTGTAAGGGTACTCTTTCTTCATGGCTCCAGCCTGAGCAGCACCTTTGGACCCATCATGCAGACGGAAAGGCTCAATCATGCCCTGGAACTTCTGCAAGCTGGAGGAATGCAGATAAGAACACGAGCTGACTGTGGAAAATCGTCACGTTTTAACATATAATATGCCGATATTGTGAGTTGATGATGTTTTACTATTACTGTTGCACCGTCTGCATCACTATTACTGCTGTAAGGAAATGGACTTACCTGTTGTCACTGGGTTGGACGTGGATGTCATCAATCACAATAATCTCACTGCATTTAATTCTGAACTTGTGCAGCAGAGACCTCATCCTGCAGGTCAAATTAACACACAGTGATACATTTAATATAAACATAGGTTGTGTATTTTAGATTAATGTTAAATAGCATTTTCTGTAATGTGACTGTGAATTTTCATTTCTGGATCTTTCCAGCTAACGCACCAAATCTGACTCCCACACATTAAACTGTAATTGGTTTTGAAATGTGAATTTGTTTGCTCACTCTTTTTTGTCCTGCTCAGTGCGTCCAGGCTGCCCTGCAACGAAGATCCTTAATTTAGAGTCTTTCCACTTCTTCCTGTTGGTGAGGATGTATGGGAGCAGCAAGGTAAGACCTGAAAGATGAGAAGCATGATTATTTTTATTTTGTGATATCAATCCACTTGATTTAATTATCCAATGTATGTAGCTTTTTTTTTGCATTTCAAATCCGAGACAGTTGTGTTTTTTTAACCCTCCTGTTGTCCTCATTTACGGGCACCAAAAAAATGTTCAAAGATTTACCAAAAATGTTGAAAATGTGGACATTAGAAGTTTCACTGTGAAAATATAGAATTTTTTTCCACATTTTCAAACTTTAAAACAGGTCAATTTTGACAAGCAGTACAACACAAGGGTTAATATGTGAGTTCACTCGCCTTTCACCAGGAAAAAAACAATTCCATGAATTTGGTGAACAAATACAGCTTTTCTGCTATTACCCTATTATTATCTAGCTACCCTTCAAAACACTTGATTTTGAAAGTCATTAGAATTAACAATAAGTCCCAAGAATCTTATGGAACTATTCAGCGATTACACATTTTATTTTACAATATTTTTCGGTATCTGTTTCAATATGTAGTCAAGTTACATAAGAGAAGGCTGCCTAAGGAAGCTGACACCAACCTCCATCGTCAAACAGCCACCACACATCAATGGTGCCTTTAGGCTGTTTCTTCTTGAACTGAGCGCTGGCCTCCAACAACTTCTCATTCATCTTGACAACCTGCTGGGGTGGAGGGCTACACACTGACACTATAAGAGAGAGAGAGAAGGAAAAAGATGTGAGAAATGAGAGCACAACAGTAGAAAGGAATGTAATTCATTGACGGGGTGAGCAGAGTTAGATGGGAAAACTCGTGTGAACCAACATTAGGAGCTGACTCCACATCAGCAGGAACAGCCATCGCTCAGGTCTAATGTTCCAATGAGTGGGACACAGATTGTATACTAACGACCGGCGCTGCCTTGCCAAGATGCAGCTCAGTGCCGAGTGTGTGTTTGTGTGTGTGACACACAGACAGATAGAGTGAGAGGCTGCAGGCACCCTGTGCTGTCTGGGTTAAAGGAATGCTCTGAAGAGATGCTCTTCAAACCGGAACGAAAGGGACCATATTATTGGATTACACCCTCAGAGACCTCTTTAGTGGGAGTGGTTGATTCAATTATATCTCAATGTGATTGTAGAGAAAATTCCCCCCAAAAAAAGATGTGAGTCATTGCTTTCATTTGTTAAATGTATGTTATTTTATCCTGCGACTCGGTGGAAATGTGAGTGCACGTGGAGGAGAGGGAGACAGAGGCCTACTTTTTCAATATATATAAAGTCACACTCATCTATTAATGCAACCTTGGCTTTGGATAGCTTAGTTTTTATGTAATTTCAGAGATAGACAAATCATTTCTAGATGGATACCTCTGGTTGCAAGCACTTGCTGAGAGGATTTCCTGTTCTTCCTAAACAGTCCTTTTCCTTTCCCTCCGTTTGCCATTATCTCTTTCTCCAGGTCCTGTTGCTCCTTCGCTGCCTTTAGCATCTCATCTGAAAGACAAAATCAGATTTCCATTCTGTCAATGTCTCATTCATTAATCAGAATCCTCCAGCAATAAACTGGTAGTTATTTTAGCGCCTTATCTGTCAAGTACCCGATACTCTGTAATCTACAGAACAAAGTACTCTGACTTATCAATGTCATGTTATTATAATCAGTTACTGCGGGTTGTTGTTACTCTTATTATTCTCTTGGTGGTTTAAAGCTGTCAAACTGATTGCAGATCAGTTCAATTAAAATAAACACACGTGTCTTGATATTTTAACATTCCCAAGACACATTTTTTAAAAATTATTTTACTATAACCATAAATCTTTCTTTTATATTAGGCTGTATTAATGTCTGCTGCTTAATTTATTTCATGATGCAACATGCTTTTTTTGCTTATAAGCATAATTGTTCCTGCAGATTAAACCAAACAACCTGAAGAAACTTTCATACCGACCTTCTGCTTCGACAATGTGTGTCACATCCAGCCCCTCATTTATCCTCAGCACCACTGTTCCATACTCAAAGTCAAACGCATCGCTGTCAAACAGAGAATTAGGATGGTTTGTTCAGCACACAGATCTTCTATCCATGTTTGATTACTGACTGTGTTGTTATTACATGTGTCTAAGTGCATTTATTTGTGACTTACTGCAGTATTCCCACATAACTCTGCACTCCTTCTGCTCCGGCAGTCCTCCAGTTTGTCTTGAACCCTATCATTAACGTGTTGGGCTTCATACGGCCAAGACCAGAAGCCTGTAACGAAATGCACAACACTTACAGCATGAAGACATAACCCCAAATCAGACTGAGCTGTTCAGCGAAGCAGCACAGGCCCAATGTTACCCTGGGGTAGTAAAACCTGCTGTCTTCAATAACTGGAGGAGAAGGGAAAAAACAGCACTCTCCAGAAAGTTTCAAAATGTCCCAGACAAGAAGGCTGTGAAGCCGTTTTACTGCCAGAAGTTATGACCAGATCACTCAGCAGATCTCATTTTGTGAGCAGGGACTCATCCAATGCAGTGTTAATCAATTATAGCTTTTAATCTGCCTCCTTGTTTGAAGTAAGCAATTCTGACAATGAACACAGGCCTTATCTCTGGAGTGCGATAGTCAGAGCCATAATACTGTTTTCCTGCTCCTCATTAACTCTCTCCTCCTCTACCTCCCGTCCTGGCCAGATCCTTAACACAGGTCTAGGCCAGAGTCATAACAAAGCAATAGAAACTCAGTGCTGCAAGGAAGAAATGGGTCAATAAAATCTGTTTCGACAAATCTGCCGATCAAAACTTGCAGGTTACACATTAATTGAATGGGTTACTCAGGTTTTTTTTGCCTCTTTGTCGGTCAGAATAATGAGCTGTAATTCACAATATATATATACTGACCTGCAGCAGACTCTCAGTTCCATCCCTGAAGTTGTCGCAGGCGACAGCAGCGTAAAATGCCTTGCGTTTGGTCTTCCTAAGATACATCTGGTTCCTCTCCATTCCAGCATTCAAATCTTGAAGAGCCTCTGATCGCGGGCCCTAAAGAAATCACAACATATGTAAGCATTTGTTTGAAGAGGAAAGAGCTCCCTCATGCTCCTTTTTTATATTCAGAAGACACACCTGACCCTAAACTTTAGTCTCAGACAGTTGGCATTTTCCCTCATCCCTGCTTGATATTCTGTTAAATATCCACAGCATGTGAAGTGTGCACTCTGCAAAATTAAATGTGCTTGAAGAGCAGATCTTGATTTGAATACAAGATTGATATTTAAATATTTTAAAAAAAACAAAGGGAAAATGTGCTTAGTTTTGCATTAGTAGATAATAAGGTTGCTGTAGAACCTACCACAAACACTTCACAGGTGAGACAGAGTCCGTAGGTCTTAGTGAAGGAGTGAGCCAGATCCAGGAGAGCTGGCCTGGCTCGTGGTGAACCCGTCAGTGTTAAGATCTGAGGCCTGGAGAAGAAACAAGAATGTGTTACAAATATAACTCTGTATTTTAGGCTTTCCCTTTGATTTCAATGCTTCATGTGTTTCATATGTTCTATCAATATATTTTTTGCCCACAGTGATGCAAGGCAGACATTTACCTGAAGTTCTTGACGTGATCGTCTACACCAGACAGAGACAGTGCATTGCCGACTGCACTCACAAACGTCACCGCCTGAGTGGACGAACCCCAGTTCACAGCTGGAGATAAAACAACAGGTTAGTTCTACCCAGCAGGCTTCACGAAAACCACTTTCCAGCAAGCAAACAAGCTCACCTGGCTTCTTCACCGTGACATAAATGTAGAGGAGGAGTTCAATGCCGTATGTGAGCAGAGCGTACAACCAGTTGATGACAAACATAACAACACAGCAGAGCACTGCTCCCAACAGGGATAGCCACATGTTGTAGTATTTGTATGCTGGTCTCCAACCTGGGAAAAGTGAGACAGAAAAACAGCCACAGTACAATAATGCAGTAAATGCAGACTTCTGGAAAAATGACAGGAAACAGACTGCAGAAAGCAAAATCCACTGACGACAACATGCACTGTTCAGTCTTCAAATCTAATAATCTAATCCAGCTCAGTTTGTCCTGAAAGAAATAAATTGCTTTGTGTGATAGAGATTTGTTTTGCTTTATTTACAGTCATATAATTCTTCGATTTGAATATATTTATTTAACCTTTATTTAACCACAAAGTCCCTTAAGATTATTGTAAAATTGCAAATAATACAAAATCAAGCTGATATCAGTGGATGGAAACAAGTTTTTCTTTCTAAGCCGCTTGGTAGAGACATACCTGGAGACTTGGCCCAAGATGCATGGAAGCAAGAGAAATTGATGAGAGCATAAGATGCCAGGAAGAAGTTTGAGATAATAGGAGCGATGACGTTGAGATTAGCTGCAAAGACCAAAAAAAAGTCTATGTCAAATTGCGTTGTTTCCCAATGCAGTCTGTTGTTTTTGAGAGTTTATGAACAAGCTTTGGTCATTTGTGTGGATGCAAAAATGTGAGATGATCTGACGAGGGTAACTCACAAGATGGATTTTTACTTAGGACACTAGTGGATCAGTGAGGTTTTGTCTGGTGATTTTAGGTTTTATGTTAATGATTTCAGCGAAATGTTCATGATAATGTGCTTTTTGGTATAGTTTACAGTTAGGGCTGCTGCAGTCCTAAGCACCTCTCTTTTGCTCTGCTCTCTTTCAGTCTCATGCATGCTTGTGCTACTGTTGTATTTCATTAACTTTGTGTCTTCTTTCCTCAATAGTTTGTGCTTTTTCTTTTCTGTCTTCTCTCTCATTTTACACTTCTGCCGGTATCTCTGGCTCTGAAGCTCCCTGTTTCTGATCTGCAGTACAGACTCCAGCAACCTGCCCAGTGTTTATTCCATACAAACCGTTTTGCACAGTTTTCTTTCTGTACTCTGCCTATGGTACAGCTTAAACTCAGACTTTATGCACGCCTACTCACCTGCAATATGAGCAAGTATCATCATTGGTGCAGTTGTCTGCCTCCTTGCTCTGCTTATCCTTACAACACTAACCTTAGGAGCACACTGTGTACCGACTAAGCTGTTCTATAATTAATACTTTGAATGCTGGCTCTCTTCGTTTTATCCACTCTCAGTCTTCCATGCATCATCTATATGTATCATGTAATCTTGTTTGTTTCATGTGTATCTGCTGCATGTAAGCTAATAAGCTTTATCCTTATGTGTGAATGAATTTATACGCTTCCTTCTTATTCTGTCTTCTGTTCACCAGCCCCCGTCTTTTTTCTATCTCTCTCTACACAGCAGATGAGTCCTTCCTTATGAGCTGGGCTCTGCTCAAGACTTCTTCCTACTAAAAGGGAGGTTTTTCTTTGCCACTGTCACCTTACTGCTTTCTCTGGGGGATTCAGGCTCCGTGTTCTGTAAAGTGTCTTGAGACAATTTTTATTGGAATTGGCGCTATTTCAATAGAACTGAATTGAATTGATGTTCAGTACAGACTGTTCCTGTACAGAGAAAGATGGTCTGCTGATGTCTGGCACAACCCTAAATTAAGAACATATTGTCTGATGAAAAACACCTACAGTGTGCGAAGTTGGATTTATGTAGCAGTCACTAGTGCAGTACAGTTACATCAGGGAATAAAACAAACTTGATTATTGATATGATTATAAGGAACCTGAGCGGTGTTTTAGGAAGGGAATTTGTGTGGAACCTTATGTGGGTTATCATGTGCATGTGACCGACAAAATGTGCTTTGTTTTGCAATGTATGCGTATGTATGAAATAATAACTAACAGTAAACCACGCATTAGCATATTTGCTCATTTGAGTCTTAAAATAAATTTAGGATAAAGTATGACATGTTTGTTGTTGAAAGGATTTTAAGATGCTGACGAACTGACCGATGAGAATGATGGCCACAGAAATAAAGAACGTGAGGATGTAACCAGGGATTGGCTCGTTGTTCTTGCCATATCCTTTGGCAAAGAAGCGCAGGGCCGTGTAGATATTGTCTTTACACAGTGCCTGAGAGACAAAGCTTAAGTTAGAAAGGATTTCCAGAAGTTAAAATTGCATTTAGAGATACAGTGGTGAGTTACCAACCTGGAAGACTTTAGGTGCGCTGACAAGGGAAGCCAGAGCTGATGAAAGTGTGGCTGAGAACGTTCCAGCAATGATGAGGGGACCGAACCCTGACACCAAGGTTATCATCTGAATCAGAGGTGATAATACAAGACCATTAGAATTGAAAAAAAAGCCTTCTTCTTCTCATATGGAGATTACTTTGAAAGGCTGTGTACCTGGAAGTTGTTCATCAAGCCAAAGTCACATGTTTCTGTTTCGCAGGAAGAGAAATCAAATCCAAGTTCACAAGCAGCTGCTGTTGAGCCATTGCAGGGTTTTCCAGGGTTGAGGATGGCGTCAGTTATGTTTCCTGTGGCATCACGGACAATGGTAGCAGCTGACCGATGAAAGAAAAGAGTGAATGCATTGCTTAGGATCATCAAAAAAATGTGATATCAAGGCAATATCATATCTCTTGGAATGTACGGACTAAATCAGGCAAACTGCTGTCTGCCAAAAATAGGGTTTTCCATTCCTGGTTGTATTTCATGAATTATTGTACTTACAGACACATAGGGCCACAGCCAGGTAGGTGATACCAGTGATTACGATGGCCAAGAGGGTACCTTTAGGTATGGCCTTTTGGGGATCCTGTAAAATAACCCAAATCTGTGTTAGACAATTTCACAACAGAAACGAAGAAAAACAGTTCACTGATAAAGAAAAAAGAAATCAAAACCTTAAATTACTAATCAAAGTAAAATTTAACAAATACGATCCTGAGGATTCACACACACACAGTATACAATGTAAAGCTAGTGATTCCTGTGCATGACCCCCGTATGGGAAAAACAAAGTTACCTTCAAATCTCCAGAGATGTTTGCTCCAGCCAGAATTCCCGTAGCAGCAGGGAAAAAGACGGCAAACACTGAGAAAAATGTTTCACCCCTAAAATCTGGCGCAAAATTATCTAAGAAGATTTTCGCTGTGGAAGAGAGAGACAGGGAGGAATGCTTTGTGAGTAAAATCATTGTTTTTGTAATGAAGATGTGCATTAGTTTGGAGAGGGTGACTTACAGTTATAATTGAAAATGCCTTGGGATTTCTTAGTTTCGGTTGCAGGGATGAATGTTCCCACGAATACGTTCACTATGGCCACCAGCAAGATAATCAGCAGAAGAATCTGTGCCTGAAGGGGCAGATAAACAAAACTGATTAAAGTTATGGTAGGATGCTTTACCACAGCAAGAACAGTTAATATGGAACAACCAGCCTAATGCTCATCTCCCACCTTTGCCTCCCATTCCATTCCAGCGACTGATATGCCTAAGAGTACCACAACTGTGATAATTCCAATGATTCTGATGTCATTTATTGGATCCACAATGAGCATATCATTGTCCTGGGTGTGACAAAAAAGAGGAGGAAGAGAAGGCGTACAGGTGAGTGTATATTCACATATTTTTGAATGAGACATATTTCAGTTTGTTAAACAGCAATCTGAGTATTATAACATCACACACCTTGAGCAAGTCCACCACTGTCTCTGCAAATCCCACCACATACATGGCTACAGCCAACGCATTGGCACAGGCGAAAATCAGACCGATCGACCCACCAAACTCTGGTCCCAAACTGCGAGATATCAAGTAGTAGGCCCCTCCTGAAATGGCGACATGAAGTAGACACATATATGCAGTAGTGGATGATTAATCGCCACATCACCGGTTGATTGATTTAACGTCAGGGCTGTTTGAGCAGACCATAAAAATGAGAAAGGGCTTCAAGAGGTGACATTCAGGTGCAGCTTTGAGCCTCTTTATCTGCACACATTGTCCTCCTGGTCGTTTCATTCTAAAAGATTTTGTGTCAGAATGAGCGTGCGGTATCTCAGGTAATATAAACTTATAAATAATGTTTTAACCGTCACTGCTGGCTGCTGTGGGCATTATGAGTTATGAATGAAATGCCTGCGTGAAAGGTTAGTCAATAGCTGAATTCAATTATCTTGCCTCTCTACTTTTCTGACTATGAAGTTGTCTTATGTGCATTGACTCACCTGCTCTGACCACACCGTTGGTGCAGATGGCAGACATGGAAAGACTGGTGATGGTGGTGACCACACAGCTGAGAACAATGACCACAGTTCCAAGGCCTGAAAGGCAAAAATGTAACAGGTTAAAATAAATATCCCAACTACAACTATTGGGGCATTTTATTGAACCGGTCAGCTATAAAACACGTACATTTCCTCCCTACGGTTTCCTTTAAACATTGTGAGAGTTAAAGCTCAGTAGGAGCCAGAGGGGCTGAAAGTTACAGTCATCTGCTGTACCTGCTCTGTCTGCTGCTGGCGGCTTTCTCTGCCTCTCAAAACCATTTAGTTACGCTGCCTGAACAAAAGCTGCCTCTGATCAATAGGTTCTTAAGCAATGAACACACTCATGAAGCCATTCACACTGTTTCTCTCCCTTCCTCACACACACACACACACACACACACACACACACACACACACACACACACACACACACACACACACACACACACACACACACACACACACACACACACACACACACACACACCATTCAGCTCATATAAGTTTGGCTCACAGAAAAGGCCTTCAGCAAGTACAGATCACTACAGGAGCTCAGAAAGGCTAGTTAAATTGCATCTGCCCCAATTCAGTCATTCCCAGCGAATGAGTGGAGGACTACGTAAGCCTTTAATTGTCTGTAGTCCTTATAGTCACTGCTAACAGCACCCTAATTTGTTCGGAGAACTGGTGGGATCTGTCTCTGGTGATGAAGACAACTTCATTAACTTGAAAATAAACCTGTTTCGACTGAGGGGAATCATGCTTGGGTTCACTGATGGAGAATAGCCAGACTCACTTCAGTCCAGTTTATTTGCATCGCATACATCTAGTGAGCCTTACTTTAGCAACAATTCTTAACCTAACCTGGGCTGTGTAAGAAGAAAACTCCATCATGTAAGTAAAAAGAAGGTAGCCATAGGTGGAAAATTACAAAAAAAATTAAAAGACATGTATAAGAAATGCTGGACAAACTGTGCTTAGGGACTCTGCATCAGTGTGTATTCTTGTCTCACTCACCCCATCCTGCCTGACCGAAAACCCAGGACAGACGGATGAACAACATGACACCCCAGATGTTCAGCATGCATCTCACCTGTGCAAGGGAAGAACAGTTTAAGTTCAAAGTCAACACTCTGGGTCGTGATTTATTATTCTGTCAAGTGGCACAGTAATGTTAATGAGCAGACTTGAACATATCGAACAGACAGTTACGATTTCAGTGCTAGACAGCATATTGGGGGTATTTTAAAATAGCTCTCGGCCCTGCTGTGTTAATTGAGACACATGGAGCCTCTGACACACCGTCAGGTCACAGTTTTGTAGAGTGACCCGGCTTATATAAAGCAGAGAGAGCTTTCCATGACCCAACATAACTCACCAGGACACCCTTTATCCAGCCAAACTTTACTGCCCCTTTCTCGGCCTTGGGGGGAGGTCCAGACTCCAGATCATCGAAGGGGGTGCCGTCGCTGCCCTCGCCGTCGTCCTCCACAGTGTCTGGCACTGAGATTGCGCCATTCTGTTGGAAAAATGAGGGAAATATAGGAGAAAAGAAACATGTACATTTGTTTTGAACTAACTGGGATTTTAGTAGACTTGGTGTTAACATACACTTGTCAGTTGCAAGAAAAAATGTTGTGAAGTTTCTGCAACAAAGTTCTTTCTGTCCCCTCTAGATGGCTGCACATATTCACACCATATTTTGTGATATGTCTTAAACAGGAATCCCGCATAATTTCTTTCATTTTCTTTTTCAAGATCTGTCACTTTTTTTGAGTTCAGAAATGCAACTGTAGTTCAACCTATAAACCCGAGTGTCCTATAATCCCATGTCTTTTGCAATGCGGCCCTATAAAAAGCAGTAAAACTCTAAAGTGTGTGAAGTGTGTTGATGGCTGTTGAGTTAATTTTTGGTGCCCTGTTTAGTTTCTTAAGTTTGTGAGGAAGCTTGAATGATTAAACGATTGTAAAATATCTCATTTCACTCACCGAAGTGTGCAGCCCAGTAGACTGCCGTTACTGAGTCACTGACTTGAATTTGGAACTCGGGAACTAAAACTAGTGTAAGTTATTTTCTATGAAAGGTGAGGCGAAGGATAAATGTACATTAAGGACAATAAAACTGAGTGCAAACCAGCCATTATAAAGAAAGAACAGGCAGACAGCAAAAGAACATAAGCGACAGATCTTTATCATTCGTATTTACCAATAAACCTCAAAGACATTTGTGCACTCACCTTCTGAAACACATCGTGGAGCTCCTGCAGCGATGGTCGCACAGCTCGGTGACCGCTCACGCTGCCTGCATTGCGGTAGAAGTCAATGTTGGGCACTCGGTCTAAAGTATCATGACCGAAAGCGCTGACCACCGAGGGCCGAACCGTCCTGTGTTCGTTTGACTCCTCGTAGAGAGGAGGTTCGTCCAGGGTTGAATCATAAGCGGGGTTAACATGCTCCCCTCCGCTAGACCTGTGCCTCTCCATCGGGAATGCTGAGGGAGACTCTCAGATTTAAACAGTCAAGGATAAAGCAGCAGTCTAGGTCTTAAGTCTTCAAACATCCAATCGTGTTTTCGAAAGAGCAGATCACTGCATCAACCGGTGAAGTTATCCTTCCTTATTGATGTATAAACTCGGCTAAGGATTAGATTGTGCAGATCGCTGAGCTTCTCTTGTGTGAGCTTGGTTTGTCTCGACTGACCTACCTTTATACCCAGCATCCCAGGGTCATACAGTGGCTGTCAGCTATTGGCTAACTCCCTGGATCAACCCTCAGAAAAGTGAATGAGGGGTGTCACATATGTCCTTGCTCCATCCTAGGGGACACAAAGGCGTTGCTTAACGATTAACCAAGTCATAAAAACCAAACGAGAGATAAAAGCTCTCATTGCCTGAGTTCTTGAGGAATTGATTACTAATATTATTGTCTGATGTACAGGGCAACAGCACATGTTGTTCTGTGGTTGCGGTTTATGGGCCTGTGAATAGTATTTCCTCAGACCTATGAGCCCTTTGGATGAATCACCAGAGAGCATCCACATGGAGATTCCCACTGGAAGAAAGTATCAAAGTAGGAAAAGTTTCAAGGTTTCAGAGCCATTATGGCACTGTGACAGAAAGAGATAAGGCTAATACTGTACAATAATTCTTTATTACACAACAGATATGTAAGCAACAGGATATAACCAATAGAAATAGTTTGATATGTGAGTAAGAGCAACCTGACAGCAACTACTGCAAGGTATTGGACCTTTAAGAGTTATAACACTGATTAAATGAATGTTGTCTCTAATGATTCTCCACAAATTGTTAAGAGGCGAAAGTCAGTGGTTGGCTCGCACAGAAGAAATGGCCATATTCATGAGGAAAATGAGAGTTAATATAAGACCATGAATTACGGGAACACGCCGGGGGCACTTCACTGGAGCCACATGACTTCTAAAGTGCCTTTAAAAGATCTCCTAACAGGTAAACTTCCTTATTACTGATACACCACAGTGATTTATGCGCACAGTGAAAGGCAGGCTAATGACTGGATATCTGACCTTGGCTGTATTGCAAGCTGAGGAAAATACTTCTGCACGTGCTTTTATGGGCAGATTGAAAGGAGGCAATCAATTGCTCAACGCTTATCAGATTCGAAACACAGTAGTCTAAAGTTGTTATGATTTTCTGTAAGAATGATACCGACTGAGTCATGGTGAAGAAATGAATTTTTCCATAAGGAATGCATCGGCTGCTGCAGTACAGCTCGCCTATTTCGCCTTACTTCTCTTTGTTCAGACAGATTGTTAACAGATCATTTTTACAATTAAACTTCAATTTTGTGGCACATGTTCATGGTCAAATTTAGAATTTATTTAATTCTTTAGCAGAGATAGTTCTTGTTTCATGCAACACTGCAGCTTTTGGCACCACTCAACTTGAGGAAAACTCCATAAACATGACAGGAAACCTATCATTTTCATGAATTTGGTTATTTAAGGTTGTTTGAGATGTCTTTGATAGAAGAACTTGACAAGACAACATAACCTGTCAATGCCTTTATCATGACAATTTAAGATTAACCAGGGGTTGAGGGTTATATGACTATAGGGTCTAATGACTAGTCCAAAATGCACAGCTGTAGTTGAGGTCATGGGAAATCTTAAAAGGCTGCAATAAACAAAAGGGTGGGTAAACCCTATAGTTCAGTCAGTATAGGCCTGCTCAGTATGTCTGTCAATCAGGAATAAAACAAAATATCTCCAGTCAAACACAACGTATCTGCATGCCTTGTCAAAGAGAAGAAAGAGGTTAACATTAAAAAACAGAAAACTAGAAAGGACTTTTGAGTTAATACACCAAAATAAGCAATCTTAATGATAAAAAAAGAGAGAGCAAGTTAAAAGCTGATTAATCCATACATTAAATATTGGTCTAAAGATCCTCATGCTCTGCTAACTGTCCCAAAGTAACCTCTCAGCGGTCAGAGTTTCTGCAGTCAGAGGCATCGTTCTGCAAATTCAGCTATTCAGGTCAAACAGATGTGTTAACATATTTTCCTGTATTTTTCAACTGAGATATTTTTTGGGGCCAGGAATCTTCTCCTGCATGTTTTTTTCTTAAATGTTTGCAGAATAAAATGTCTAACTGCAATGTAGTTTGAATTGCTCTGTTTCAATGACAAGATTTTTTTTAACTGAAAAATGAAATATTTTTAATTTTATGATCATTTTGAAGTAACATTTACTTACAAATAACCAGAAATGGATATTCAAGAAGTGAACATATTAGTTCATCATAAAAGTGCAGTTTTTAATCTATTAAAAGTAAATTATTACACATAATAGTTTTCTAATCATTAATAGCCTTTAGGAAAGATGTATACCATGGCAGGTAATGCATAAAACCCTCTAGATGTGTTCAAAGAGATTAAATCCAATTCTAAAATCAAACACATCAGGCTTCCGATTTGCCATCAAGGCTCCTATGTGAGATTGATGTGGGCTCCAGCACAAAAATAATAATAATACAATGTATCAGCTACAGTTCTTAACATTTCAATGATCTGACTGCTAAAAGCTATTTTTGGAAAACCACTGTACCAAACGTGAATTAACTATCGCAGCACTTTGGATAACTTCAGTAATAAAAATGTACCTCTTGGTCTTATCACAACAAATCAAGGACATAGTCTGTGAAGTCCGAAGACCAGAAGTAATAAAACTAATGATTGATAATCAGTAAAACTAAGGTTTATCCCGTTGGCCCTGTACTATGTAACAAGGATTCTGCAAGCACTCTGCAAGTTCCTATTTTATTGCAAATCCAGCAGCCAAAGCACAATGTGTCTGAATTATTTTGGTGTCCCTAAAGGAAGGAGTCCGATAAAAGAATGGATTTCTCACCATTCTGATAATTAGTAATATATATTTGTTATACAAAAAAATAAATAAATGAGATCAAATTTCCTCCTTTTGGATGCAACGGCAAGGTTAGTTGTCTTGAATTGAGAAGGGAAAGTGATTAGTGTATTTTGAATAAACTTTAGGCCACAACATGACTTGACTGCACAGTGAGATATGAAAATACAATGCAAAGCAGACACATTTGTTAAAATTTGACAGGCTACCCTTATTACTTGTGGGTTTATTGTAACTGGGCTTGTAGGCTGAAGAGGAAGAGAACTGAGTTTTTTTCCACTAAAAATAGATTTCAGATAAGGATGTCACACAGGTGACAGAGATAATGGCGCAATAATGATTGCATTCCTGACCAATGATGTGTGCTGAGGAAGGTGTGCATGGCGACCTCTGAGTGTGAACTGGTCACCGGAGGAACGGCTGCTAGCCTCTGCAGCCTGAGACTCGTGTTATCACCACAAGACTGTAGTGTATCACTTTGTGCTGCTGTATTCGACCCCGTCTCTCTCTCGAGACCATGCACGTACATATACTTGCGCATCGTAAAATCCTGTAAGAGAATCTACCACTACCAGTCTTCTAAAATAAATCCGGCTGCCTATTTTCCCCCAGTGTTTCTCTGATGCACTCTCTTGCTACCTCTTTGTCTGTTGCCGCAGCGATGTCGGACGACTATGGCCACAGTTTAGAGGCAGACACGACAAAAAAGCCTTGAAATTCTCAGCAAGGGGATATTCCAAGGCACTGCTATTTCCTTTAACGTGCTAATATGAAAAAAATGATCTACTGCTGCTTCACCGATTTCAAATAAGAGACCCAAAACGCAAAGATTTGACCAACAATATTTTAAAGTGAAGAAATTCTATTTATTTCACATCATTGAATCAAATGAAATCAAGGCGAAATCTCTACCACCGGCTGAGCAAGCAACAGGTCTGTCATCATGATATGACACGCACGCACACACACATACGCACATACACCCACACGCACAGGTGCGCTAATGTTTCTAGATGAAGGCACATAAACCCATTGAAGGTCACAGTAAGGCAGATTCACAGCACTAAGGAGAAACCGTAGACCGTTAAAAATTAGCAAAGGAACACTCCAGACTTTGAGCAGTCTGCCGTATTACAGAGTCTGTGTTAAGGACTGTCCTGTCTTCCTCTGTCTGGAAGGAAGAGAGCAGGTGAGAAAGGTTGAGGATGGCTGAGAATAGAGGAAAAAGATGTTCACGTGCAGTGCTGGCACACATCGCACCCCTGTTTTCCATGTGACCTTTTCCTTTGCAGACAGGTAGTGAGAGTTTCTCCTTGTCGTTAGAAAACTAGCAGCGCTGAGAGTGAGAGAGTCCTTCCTAGTCCTCAGTCCTCATTCCCCTTAAAAGGTCTTTGGCTTGATCTCATCAGCCAACCTTTAGACAGAAAGCTTGTCTGTGGGAACAATTGACAATTCATAAAGCAACATTATCATATGTCTTTGCAGACATACTGTCAAAAGTAAACAGTTGTGTTTTTTTTCTTTCACTCGGACATGTAATTGTGGCAACATACAGTATACCGTCACTCAATAACAGCAGCAGTACAAACTCTGAGAGTTGATTTTGCATCATTTAGAAACAGTAACACCATAATGTAAATCACAGTTTGTTCAGTTGCCTTTCATTTCATGACCTCTGAAAACAAGACACCACAGAAAGGACCAATCTGTACACACAGCAGCAGCAGCAGCTCCCCTTTGGATCACCAACAGATTGGATTTGATTAGTCCACAAAGCACTAGTTTGACATAATACCCTGTATCCACCCATATACATTCTTGTGCAGAACAGTTCTGCTTTGCAGAGGTGCAACCACTCTGTATCCCACTCTAAGTTCACATAAGGATTCTTGTCCCTGAGTCTTCAGACTATATCTGAACAGTCCGACTGCACCCTAAATTTCCCACCCTGTTCCACGAACGCTCCCCTCTTACCACCTCTTTGCATCTACAGACATTCAACTTGTAGGCATGGGTTAAAGGGAGCTTCAGCCAAGTTCTGTGTAAATCGATGAGCTGAAATACACACCCCCTGGCAGAAGGGCAGAGAATATGACACAGCATCTGCCTCACACTCGGTCACACACACACAACAAACATGTAGTCACAGACAGTAGAGAGACTCTGACTCTGAACTAACAATGCACACACATTGAACAACATACACAGCTTCAGTTTCTTAGTTCGGTGCGTCACAGAGAGATGTCAGGTGCAGTGGTTGTGCAAAGCTGTGGCTTATGTGTGTGGGTGTGTTTGCAAGTGTATTTGTGTACGTGTTTCTATAGACATTTCTGTTTGTGAGGACATCCATGGATGTGTGTGTCCCTGTGTTAAGTCAGGGCGTACTCAAACGTCCCTTTCTCCAGCCCCTCAATGCCATCGGCCCAGTTGGAGGAGGGCATGCTGCTGTAAGGGTCCAGCAGGATCCTGAAACACCTCACTATCAGCAGCCCCAAGAACACCAGTAGCATCCCCACAAAAGCAAATGCTGTCTTCTGCTCCAGAGTCAGAGAGTGCGCCATCATGTCGTTTCCGCTCATGGCAGCAAGGGAGTGGTTGTAATGGACGCTACTCATGGTAAACCAACATCTAGGTGCCTCATCTCTCCTCTGATAGGGTCAGGCGTTTAGAAGCCTGCATGTTACCTGGACAGAGGTTAAACGATGGCTTCAGATTAGTGCTGTCTGGTCTCTTGTGCAGAGAGAATCCATTTTTATCAATCTATTTAGGTATTATCACAATAATGCATACACTGCGTAGGCTGAGAGGAAGAAGAGTGCAGATATGGTGAAGGGAAACATAGAAATTCCACATTTTAATGTTGAAGCTGAATAAAACATGAAAGGTTACAGGTATCTATATATAGCCTCTTTTGAGTGTGGTATCAAACAGATGTCCGGAGACTTCGATCTCTCTCTCTCTCTCTCTCTCTCTCTCTCACTCTGCCCCTCTGGGAATTTTTGCAGGAAAATCGCAAACATGAACAGAGGCGTGAGAAAGAATGCTGGAAAATGGGTTCAGGTAAACGAGCCAATGCCATGGCTACATTCCTCTAAGTCAGGTTAGAATTACAGTGTGTCGCAGTGCATGGTCAGCTGTTAAACATAAGCAAAGCGGTGAGCGCTCAATGAGAACGTCACATCATCTCATGAAGATGGGATGTTACGTATGTTTGGCTTAGAAGAAAGGGATCTCTACCTGTTGCGTGTGAGCAGATGCCTGCCAGACTGTAATTCCGTCAGACGGTGAGAAAGCGACGGTAATGGACCAAACATAATCGCAAAATTGGTGGGTTTGGTCACACAAGTGGAAGTCTGTCATTCTTTTCCTCCCAAATCTTTCACATGAACACAATCAGCAGCAGGTGGCTCGGGTGAGAGGACGGGAGGGGAGGGGATGGAGGGGAGGGTTGGAGGAGAGAGGGAGGATGCATACAGACGGGGACAGGGCAAATTAACACAGAGAACTGGGAAAGACAGGCGAGGAGAAAGGAAGTGGAATGATGAGGAGGACACTGCACAAGTATGCATGGTGAAAGAGAGAGGGAGGGAGTGAGGTAGGGGTGAAAGAGAGAGACTGCATTGACAGATTCTCTAGTGAGGATGTCTAAGGAAGAAAAAGCAGGCATCTCACCATCATTATCGTGCCATCCTTACAGACCTGTTGCTGCTGTTTCTCGCGAACAACTCCCCCTTTTCGGAGCCCTCAGACGTATATCCATTAATCCATCCATTGCTGGCACACTGGGTGTGCTAGGCTAACTGCCCATCTAAGCAAAAAAAAAAAAAAAAAAAAGCTGGAGGTAGAGAGAAACAGAGAGGCAGGGGAGGAGAGACTGGATCAAGCTGTCATGTGTGTCTCTTCTGAGAGATCCAGCTCCTGTCCTCATGCTCCTTTACTTGCTGCCTCCTGCTCATTATCATTCTGTTTCTCTATCTCCCCCTCCAGAAGCACGCACGCTTGCTCCTGCTGCATGGCAACCACTTGTTAGTCTCACTCAGCTGCTCTGCTGCCTCAGTCATTCACAACATTCACCCCCTTCCCTCCTCCTCCAGCAGCACCAGGATGGATGCAACAGCATAAACAAGCAAATCTGCGTCTTCTCCGTCTCCTCTCCTCACTCTTCCCCTCTTATTTGGCTTTTCTCAAAATGACTCCACCAAAATCTGGGAGGAATATCACGGCTAAGCCAGCAGGAGAAATGCTGCCTCTCGCTGTTCCTGGCCAGTAAATGCTGCTGCAAAGGTATTTTCGGTACAGCGCAGCATTATCCTCCAAGCCGGGTCTGATGATGTGTCTTTAATTGGTGCTGTTTGCTGTGGCAAGATTGAATAACCCCTCTGCTTAAAGGCTAACGAATGCGAGGCTGCCATCACATGCTGAGGGGAAAAAAAGACTGGTGTTTAAACAGATTTTACTGTAGTGAATGAAAAGCAGGACATGAAAACAATCAGCAGGTCATCTTGATAGCCCACTGTAAGAGAATGCAGCAGTGAAGTGTCTGGCCATCTGTTTCGATGTTATGCAGTGCAAATTCATATCAGTAATGTAGTTTCTGTCACAGTGGTGCAGTGACTAGAACCTAAGGATAAGGCATGCCGTGAGGGAGATGGTCATCACTCGTGTGCGATGTGCAATATTTCATGGTGCTATTTTTTTGTTTTCAGTTGTAAACAGAACAATAATTCCCCGAGAGAATATTCACTTCCAAGTTTATGCCTCTGCAGTGTCTTCTGAATGATGCTTCTCTCAGGTCAGAAGCAATTTCTGGTCCTGCTGTGTTGTTGATTCTTGGCTATATTTGGATGGAAATGGTTGATATGGCACCGCTCATGAATACATTTTTATTTCACATTCATTTCACAGATGCTTCTTCTAAATTAGACAAAAAGATGCCACTGAAGTCATTAGACATTTTTCCTCATTGCCGTCATTGAATGACAAGGTTGAAATGGAAAAGTCTTGGGTCACATTGCAGCAGTATGTAGTCATTAGGGAGGAAGTTACACACAGTTACCAAAGTGTATGTCATTTATTTTAATCCAAGCAGTGATTTTGCTTTGAGGTATTCCTGTTAAAATCAGGGGAAGCTCAATGACATTGAAGGACTTTTTTTTTTTCATATCTGTCGATTTTTGTGTCAAAGTTCTTGGATCTGCTTTGGACTCTTTTTGGCTGAATGGAGAAGAGCAACTATTAAGAAATAAACCTGTTGCATAAAGCATAGTATAATATTATCCAGCGTTCATAGGACATACGGATATAGATTGGTTGACTTTTATCTCAGCCCGACTACAGGTCAGGCCCAAAGCTGATTGTGAAAACTATAAAACGACTACTCTATGAACTACTCCAACAGTATCCCCCTTTAATGCTGATGAACTCCACGCTGCACTCTCGTGTGATAATATAATCGTACAAGAAAGCACAAAGACAGATGCAGTGAAATTGCAAAGATTTTAAATACTTTACGAGGGCTCCCCATTAACCTAACTGCAGCAATTACTAATTCTCCTGGGGCCAACAGTTTAATTAAATTTACATGCTCCATTGAAAATGTAATTTTCATTAAGAAAGAATGGTCTCATGTTTTGAAGTAGTAATGTAGAATACTGTTAGTATAGACATACCTTCAAGGAGCCCAGTAGAGAGAAATCTACAAATGTGGCAATAGTTGACATGTCATTCATCATTACTGTAATCCAGGAGTTGCATTCCGGGTTAATTTTACACTACAAGCTTCAACATTAACCAAATGATAAATCCTAATATAGGTTGACATTTTATGAAGTTGTTTTTCTGCAGTCTTAGTGTGAATTGTGCAGCATTCATTTCCAGGATGTATGCTGTGAGAACAGTTAGTCATTAAGGAAATGTACTATCACTTTATTGACCTGATTTTTCATTTACAGAGTAGTGCATGTACAGTACTGCATGTTAAAGGTTAACCTCTCAGCCCTGCCACAGGTCAACCTGATGGATGCGTGGCTGTAATTAAACTCTGTTGCAACCTTTCTTTCATGACACCACCCTTAATTGCTCCTGAATGAGGTGATTTTTTTTCCATTTACGGAAGATTCTGTCGCACATATAATCCCTATTTCCTCAGAATATATGAGAAGTGGAAAAATGAAATAAGTAGAGTTTGATCCTGGAGGTGGAGATTATCATTAATATCCTTTAAAGCCTATTTTTAGGAGTTTCCTGACAAGGCTTGCTTTGAATTATTGCTCATGCGTAAATATGTGGTTGTCCACATGCACCTTCTTGAAGAGTATAAATCTATAGCATGAGCACAATAATCAGAGTGTATTAACAAATAGTGACATCACAAGTTTTCTACTCTTGCACAACTGTTTGTGGCATTTAAAAGTGTGATTTACAAGTGTTCCTTTGGTGGTGGCATCAACTCAGACTTGCCAGACAGATCCTCTGCAAATGCTACAGCAGATTGTGTAAAGAAATTGAAATTATTCCTGGAGTAGAGTAAAAGTGCATCAGTCAATAGTTGTAGGAATGATGAATTGGCTTGGCAGTGTAGTATAATCAATAAGACGGGACACTTATAGCCTGACACTGTGAGTGTGCTGCCTGGAATATTGTAGGTTATAAGTATTGCTGGTACTGCTGTATGAATTACACTGTCTGAAATTAGAAAACAAACAATGTAAGCTGTTTCACGCCATCATTAGCATAGCAGCGTTTCCAGATAATTTATGCACCGACTCATTCTAGGAGACAATTTAAATGTTCAGGTTTGTCCTGTGCATGCATCAAACTGCACTGGTGGGTTGTGCATGTGTCTTGATTTGTTTGTTGAGACACACATGCATGCATTTATTAGAAGGGTCAACTTATTTATTAGAAGGGCAGAACTTTTTGTAATATAGTTGACAGGTATCATAGTTGACATTTTTGCTGTTTTCAGGCCTAAAATCAACATAACCAAACACCACATGACATTTATAGAGAAAGATTCTTCTAAATATTATATATACAATTGAGTAAAAATGAAATTGAAAGTTATTTATAAAGATATTGTAGTAAACGTGTTGACATGCGATGAATCCACACTTGACTCACACACTACTTTATATTAAACAACTCAGAAAGCATTGGAGTCTTTTCTTCAGGAGGAATTAACATCATGTGGAGCAGGTCATGTGATCTGGAATTAACACACTTCCTTGAGAGGTGTTTTTGTAATTGGTAACTCAGTTGAAAGTGATTTCTTGGACACAGATACAATTTATTATTTTCATATAAAATTTTATATATTGCCAAAAAAGCAAAAAATAAGCTAATTTTATGATTGTTTAGCTAACTAGAAGGTGGTTGTTAAATTTGGACAGTTATTTAGTTGACATTTTAGTGATATCCAGTCATTTTTTATAAATTAGTCATTGTTTCCATAATAAATAATTATGGAATTTATAAAGACATGATCATAAAGAACATAAAAAACATTAGTTTTTTTTAACTTTTAATAAAAATGTATGCAAGATATATCCCGTGGACTTCAAAAGTCCCTCAATTATATATTGACCCTGAATATGTCACTTTCTGCATAATAAGTTCATCAGTCTCTTGAACTTTTCCTCTAATTTCTGAGCAATCATGTGCACATTTGTTTAAATATTGCATTTTATTTGTGCTTATTAGCCATTCACTTCAGTATCAATCAACCTTCTATTCTATTCGATTCTATTCTATTCTATTCTATTCTATTCTATTCTATTCTATTCTATTCTATTCTATTCTATTCTATTCTATTCTATTCTATTCTATACTATTCTATTCACCCAGGCTGCCTAGCAACAGCCCCCAAATCTCGCGGTGGCGCCACAAATCTTCACTGCACATTTTGAACTGCGTAGGGACAGAGGCATCTTGCGTCGTGGGAGTGTGTTTGTGGGGCAAGACAAAACTCAACATGGCAGATATTGTAACTCTTGACGAAGAGCCAAAGCAAGACGAATCCACCGCCTCCGTCAAGTCGGAACCGACCGACGAGACCTCTGAAGAAACACCCAACGGTGTGAAAACGTGAGTGAAAACCGCGCATTTTTCCACCAGCCCCGTCTGTGGAGCTGCTAGCTAGCTTAGCTAAAATGGAGTCGAGGGATGCTAGGCTATTGTTAGCCGAGAAGCTGCTAGCCTCTGTTGTCAAAAACTTTAATATGAGGCAACTGGGTGGTTGTTGTTGGGTATTTAGTTGGCATTACACCAAAAGCAGGCGTTATAATTTACAAAATGTTGCAGTTTTGCCTTAAACGTGATGTAACGGGAGTAGCTTTACTGACGGCTAATGCCGATTGTGTTTAGCACATCTGTTAACTAGAGCATCCGTTAGCCAGAGCTAACTGAGGTCTGAATTTTAACACTTACTAAATCAGCAAATTAAACTTTGTGCTTAACGAAGTTCGTTGGATAAATCACACGGGCTTGCACATGATTTGAGACAGCATTAGCAGCTAGCGTTAGCATACCTGGTAATCTGAGCTCGGTTGTGAGCTAACAATAACGTGAAGTTAGCTGCTAACTTTAGCTTAGTGAACTAGTGTAAATGAATGAACCGTGTTTATACAGCAGCGTTATGTAATTTACAAATGTTATAAAATGCTGTTCTTTCAAAACTAACAGTTTGGGGAAATTTTGGACGCTATGCTTAATATTACTAATTTACTTTTTATTTCTGTACTTGAATTTGTTATAATTCTTGTGTTTAGGTATGTTCTTAAACCTGCAGAATCAGAAGTTTTGATAGGATATAAACGTTTTTCTCTTTGACTTTAAAGTGTTTAGCTACGACACTTGTTAGGAATGGTGAATTCTTTGTGAACTAAGCAAGCTCTTTTACTCTCATAGTGATAAGGGTATCCTCGTTCTCATCTAGACAAAATTTTATGTCAATGTATAGTAGTGTTTACATCTGTGAAAATGACTTTGAGATGGGCCGATCTCTGATCTGTAGCTCTGTCCACTTTGTAGGGATGCTGAAGAAAGTAAATCCCCCAAAGAAAAGCTTGATGCTAAAGAGAAGTCTTCTGGGAGCAGAAGAGGAAACCGTTACCATCCCTACAAAGACAAACATGGTGGTGAAAAGAAGGGTGCTCACAGGAACCGGGTGTTCATCAGCAATATCCCGTATGATATGAAGTGGCAGGCAATTAAAGATCTAATGCGCGAGAAAGGTAATGTCCTCAGTGATGGGTATGGTCTCCCATTCTCTCTATCTCTTCAGCTGATTAGAAGTTTTTGACTCATTTTTTGTTTGTTACCAGATGGAAGATTCTGCTTCCAGCTCTAGTCAGTTAGTTTCTAGCTTTCTCTGGATGTACTTAGTGCAGATACTAAGGAACCAATATAGTGTGACTTTAGGTTATTGGAGTTTTAATACAAATTTTTGGGATGGACACCAATTTAGTTTGGGCTGATATGTATTTGAGAAAAGGAAGATGAAATGTAGTTACATCGTCACTTGTTTTATGGCATTGTCAGCTCCAAAATGTAACCTCAAACTAGCAGTAGAATTGATTGTTGAATGTTTTTGTTGCATCTGCTTCAAGGTGAATCTTGATTGTATGAATGAAAATATTGTAATGTTTTACTTTCTGAATTACTGGGGTCTCAAGAAGCCTTTTGAAAGGTCAAAGGACAGTGTAAAACTCTCAACTGCTATGAATGGAATCTGTTGATAAACTGATCATGTTGAAGTCTTCTGAATTTCCCAGGTTTAATGTAGCTGTGTTTCTCTCTGGCCTTGGCCTTTGGGTGTCTCAGTCACTGCCCAGAAAGGCATGGTGTTGTCTGGTGGGATGTTGGTCTGGGCTGACTGTTGATCATTAATGGGACATCTCCATCAGTAGCGGCATTGCCAAGGCCAACAGCGACTTGAAGACTTGGTGACTTAAATTCCTTTGTTCTTTTGGTATTTTTCCTTTGTATGTCTCATGTAGTTGGTGAGGTTACATACGTGGAGCTCTTTAAGGATGCAGAAGGAAAGTCAAGGGTAAGTGATGTGGCCAACTTGCTGCACGAGGTTTTAAATGCCCTCAGCAGGCTCTCATTAATCTAGCGCTCTTTTAGGCTCTGATCCTTTGGGTCTACTGAACTGGAGATACTCTAGGTTGTGTTTACAGCCTGATAGATGGCTAATGATTGATATTCATTCGAAAGGGAGATGTCCTGTTGATTTTGGAAAAGTAGCCTAATGCACTCATCCAAGAGTACACTTTTGATTTTGTTGTTGTCATTTCAATTGGTTTAAAAGTTTGTTTGTTTGGCCATTTTCCAAAGGGAAATGTGGGTTGTGTGGTTTGTCTTATTGATTGACCCTCATGTCTCAAAATCTTATTTTACAATTCTGTCATATGGCACAGCTTTCTCTTCAAGGGAACAAACCAGTCTTGAGAGAGTCTGTAACGTTTTCTTTGTTATGTATTTATACTAAATGACAAAAATGCATATTACAGATTTTAAGGTGAACCACACTATTTTTCTTAAATCAAGCCAAAACAGGTTATACCGAAACAATGTGCTTAGTAAATTTGTTAAAGCATTTTTTCCCTATTTTCTACCTTGGTAACTGTGGTCCAGTTCAAATCCTTAACATGTTTCACATAAATTGCAATGCAGAGATGTGTCACTAGGAAATGTTTTTATCCAGATTTTTTTTATTAATATATGTTGTTATTGTTACTCATTTAACCATATTAATTGTAAAAATTGCTTGTAGTGTAATTTTAACATTATGCTCTTATTAGCCTTTTTAAAAAAATCTTGTTTGCAGTAGAAACACAACCAACAACCTGCTGGCTCAAACCAGTAGGCAAAATATGGCCAACATGCGCTATAAAATATAGTAGAAGCATGTTGATACATTAGATTTATAATGTTTCAGTGGTTTATTTGGATTTTAACTGTACTTTGTTCACTCCTTGGTTGCTACCTGGACTCCTGTGGTGGCCCCTGGTTAGGGTTGTGGGTAAGAAACCAACTTACTTTTTTAAACATAGAGCTTGGTTTAATGTTGTGCTTGCATTAATTCATCTGTTTGCCTCGTTCAACAGTGTGGTGGAGTTCAAAGATGAGGAGTTTGTAAAGAAGGCCGTATTAACTATGAATAAGCATGATCTGAGTGGAAGGCGACTCAACATTAAGGAGGTGAGGATCAAATTAGGGTTAAATGATTACAGCAAGCTTTGATTTTAATGGCATTTTTATAACAAGTATTTATTTGAGTTTCAAGAAGAAAACGAAATACATTTTTGCACTTTCTCTATTTTCTGTTGTTGCTATACTAAATACATTTTCTCAGAGTAGCGGCAGATATAAAGTGTTGTTTTTTTCAGTGTTGTTGTCTTTCTTTTACTGTGGTGCAAATATCAAACAGTAGCAATCTCCATGTTACTGTAAAATCAAATCCTTTCCAATGTCAAGTAACTTTACATTAAGGCTGTCTCTTTAGCATTAAGCTACAATTTTCTCATGTCGCACCTTTCTGTAGATCAGATGCAGATTTATAAGCACTCATAAACCGTTGTAGCAGTAACACACTGAAGTTTTTTTTGTGAAAAATATTCTGGGCACTGAATACAACCAAGCTTGGAATTACATGTATTTTTAGTTGTGTATCTCTTCCCTGGCTAATTCTTCCTGATCTTCTTGGTTCAGCATTTATAATATTACGTAACGTCTGAATTAAGTTGTCTGTTTCTTATTGAAGGACCCTGATGGGGAACATGCCCGCCGTGTGCTTCAGCGCATTGGAGGAGGTCAACAGGGAGGCCGTGGTCAGGACATGGGGCCTGGCGGGATGAACCTCCCACCCTCTATCGCCAACAACCCTAACATCCCACCTGAAGTCATTCATGCTCTGCAGGCTGGACGACTGGGCAACACAGTGTTTGTGGCTAATGTGAGGACATAGAGAGAAACAATTTCAAATGCTAGCTAGTGATAAGTATTGTTGTTGGTTAAAGTTGCATCTCTGGTTTTCTACAGCTGGATTTCAAGGTCGGCTGGAAGAAGCTGAAGGAGGTATTTTGCATGGCCGGTGTGGTGAAGCGAGCGGATGTAAAGGAGGATAAAGATGGCAAGAGTCGTGGGATGGGAACGGTGACTTTTGAGCAGCCACTGGAGGCAGTGCAGGCCATATGTATCCTTCAGAACTGAACGTTAGATATAAATAAAGTTTAAAAAAAAAACAATTTTACTGTGACCTTCTCCTTGACTCTGGTATCAGCCATGTTCAACGGACAGATGCTGTTTGACAGACAGATGCATGTTAAAATGGTATGTCGTTATTAGTTACTATATAACATCAGCTTTGCAGAGGATGTGTGAATGAGCAGAATTATTACTTGTGTGATCTTGCAGGATGAGAAGTCTCTTCCCCCAGAAGATTTCCGTCAAGCTGATAAAGCTTCTCAGTTACCGCGTAAGTAAACCAATACCTTCAATCTGTGGTAGCAAGTTTACAGAATTGGTTGTTTCAATATCTTTGTCAACATGTCGATTGCTTATTTCCTATATAGAAATTGAACAGTTTTTATAGGTGCAAATAATTTTGCATTTTGTTTGTTTGTATGCTGGCTACAAACAATATTTTTGCCAAAAAAGCAAAACTATCTTTGAGTAGTAGATGTTTTCTAGTGAATGTCCTTGTATTTAAAGACCTGCCAGTCTGTTTGAGTTGTAGCATTTTCTGATGCTAGTGTGTTGTAATGGTGGTTATTTATGAAGTGGACAGAGTTCTGATGTCTGCACTAAAAGTAAAGACTCACCACACTGAAATAGGCCATAGATTTAACAGGATGACACATGGGCGACAAAATAACATCAGTCGGCCTTTGGTATCAGGTATGCTCTAAGCAGTGCTTCCATTCTTAAGGGTTGGTGCATTGCAGTTAAGAGTCTTGGTAGAATATGTCTTTTTGTGTACAAAATTCTCAATGTCTGTTAGAGTAAATGCCACTGATTTTTGACTGAGCTATACATAGATTTTTATATGATATGTAATCTGCTTTGCTATTGTAAATTCCATAGTTTTATTTCCTTTTTTTCCCCTTTGTATTCTTTTTTGCGCAGGGGGTCTTGGTGGTGTTGGCCTGGGGCTGGGGCCTGGAGGACAGCCTATAAATGCCAACCGTCTGAGCGGTGGAGGAAGCATGAGCTCCATGGGGCCTGGAGGTCAGTCATCGTTTGGAATATTTTTATTTGTTTTGGGCACAAAATGCTCACACATGCACATGTGAAGAATTAGATGCATCTCCACTAGCTGACTGACACATTAGCCCCCGAATGAAGTATTATTCAACAGTTTTGAATGCTGAAAAACCAACATACAGAGTTTATGCATAAATTCTGCATTCTGCCATAAACTCATAGCTCTCATTTCCATGACTTGTGTTTTGATCTGGCACCATTAATGGCTGGAGAGATGAAAATTCAGAAAGACTTTTACACTACTGTTTGACTGTTGCTGAAATATTTTCCACTGGATGTAAGTGGATGGAGATGCGTTATGCACTTTGACAGATCTTGACTGACCTGTTGTTCTGCTGTAGGTATGGACGTTTCAGGTTATGGTGGAATGAACAGACTTGGAGGAGGTAAGATGTTTTTGCTACTTAAGAACATACTTATTATTTTGTGGAGGCAAGAAGACAGTGATGCTAAAACTTGCTTTTTTCAGGAATGAGTAGTGGAGGAGGTGGAGGCTTTGGAGGCATGGAGAGCATGGGCAATATGGGCAGCTTTGGAGGGAGAGACATGGCACCAGTGGGCAGAATGGGAGGTAAATGAGTGTTTTCACTGTCAGTGGGCAGAGATAAGGTTCAGCTGTCCGATGTTATTCTGTAAACGCTGAAATGCACCTTTTGTGCTTGTGGTGACCTCAGTCTAAGGCAAATTGTTTTTCTCATGTTGAGATATGTACCGGTCAGGGATGGGTGGAATGGATCGGGACTTCGGACACGGTGACATGCCAATGAATCGAGGATTTGGAGATTCTTTTGGAGGCATGGGTAAGTGATAGAACCCTGAATTCCTTTCTTACTTAAACACTCAGATACAGGGGAGAAATATGCAAGTTCCTCTGTGTAGTCTGGTTTGGGGTTTACTTGACAGTGTTTACTTTTGTGACTTTGAATTCTGATTTGATCTAATCCACACCAACTTGCATTCTCTCCTTTAGGCGGAGGTTTTGGAGGAGGCATGGGCAGTGGTGGCATGGGGCACATGGGGACTGGATTAGGTACAGGAAAAATTAAATCCACAGTTTTTCTAAATGTTTCATAGCAGCTCTTTAACTACACCCTGGTTTTACAGGTACTTGTAAGCTACAGTAGGCTCTGCAGCAGAGCCACGGGACTCCTAACTGTTGCTATTTGAATGTTATTAGCCCATTAAACCACTTTATGGTCTTTTGACAGGTTATATAGCCAATCGTGTGAAAGTAGGAATGAGTGCATCGTGATGTAGAAAGTCATTAAGTGTCGTAACTTGCTGAATAGGTGATGGGTAATAAGGAGGCCTAGTAGATGGAGAGATTGTCCTTGAATGAGATCACCTCAGTCTAAGTGTTGGCACTGCTGCTGTGTTGAACAAAGCCGTGAGCTCCATGAGCACTGGTGTGTGAGAGACCTTGCATTCAGATTAGTATAAGGGACATACAGTATGTGGATGATGTTGTACCCATAATTGCAGCAGGAAGACTCATGACTATTCATTGTTTATTACAGGGACGTATCAGTAATAGTTTTTTAACCTTTACACCAAGGGTGTCAAACTTACTTCATTTCAAAGGCCACATTCAGCCCAATTTGATCTTTAGTGAACTGGACCAGTTAAATTACAGCATATTAACCCATAAAACTCCAAGTTCATCCTTTGTTTTCATGCAAAAAAAATATGTTCTTCAAATGTTCACATTTTATGAACAAAACATCATGAACAACCTGAAGTTTCTTCAGAAAAATAAGTTAAATTTCAGCAGTAATATGCCTCAGTTTATCATTTACACATTACAACTTATAGATCACAATGTGTCTACAAAGGCACAAAACATTTAGTCATGATAAAAACAACGACAAAATATTACAAGAATGAGACACAAAATGACAACGAGAACAAAACAAAAAAAATGAGACAAACGAGATGAAACAAACAGAAAAGAGAAAAAAGCTACAAAGCGCCAAAAAATGGGCAAACGACAAAGACGAGACAAAAAAACATAGAACCAAGCACAAAACAATTAATAAAGCGAAACACAAAATGAGAAAAATAAGCAAAAAAATACAAGTGTGGCAAAAAGGAAACAAAATGACAAAAACAAGAAACAAAATGACAAAAACGTGAGACAAAAACAAAACTCAGACAAAAACAAGACAAAATATTACAAAAATGAGCCATAAAGCGACAAAAGAACAATGAACAGTCTAGTATTTTACTTTATGGTCAAAACTACTTGTCCAGAAATTATTTTGAATTTATGGTTTTACAAATTTACAATTTGCAGGCAATGTCTTCTCTGTAGTTTTTGCTATTTACAAAATCGTCCCGCGGGCCACATGTTTGACACCCCTGCTTTGACCGATACTTCGTCGGGATAGACCGATAATCGTGGCCGTCATTTAACATCTTTCCGATTATTGGCGTGGGTGTTTTTATTGACCGAATATTGATAAATTAAATACACTACTTCAGGTCTGATGTAGCCATTTCTCTCTGTCTCTAGTCACTCTGGTTTCAGATATGTCTCTCAAGCAAAAACTGTACAAGAAAAACAAGCTGCTGCCAAAAACCAGGAAATTAGCTACTCACAGTGGCTAAAGCAACGCTAACGGCTAGCGGCTAAGTTAGCAGGCAGCCACAGATTACCCTGAAAGAGTGTCTAGAAAACAAATAATAGTCAATAATTAATAATGCTTTAAGGTATGGACCTCAGTGGGCAATAAAAGTGATAGTGAAAGATTAAGAAAATAGAGAAGAACAGCACAGAACTGCAGAAGGCAGAATGATCAATCTCAGTTGATCCCACATAAACAGAGGAGAGTATCCTGATTAATCACTCCTATTTCTATTTTACTTATTCAGTTATAGTCCCACCCTTATTCATGAAGAAGCCTATTTATGAATGACAGGTTCTTTGTTAAGGGCTGTAATATGTATCGGTTCAAGATATGAGTTATTATGAGTTATCGGCCTTCCTTGATTAACGATAATCGGTGTCCTTATTGGCCCAAAAAAACTATATTACTCTATATTTCTGTCGCTAATCTGCTGATACAGAATCTTATCCAATACTTACATTGATTAAATATGAATTAAATATATACACTACAGATGAAAATGTAAGGTGTAGTCTTTTAAATTCTTCTTGCTTCTTTCTCGCACACGTTTCCTGTCAATATCTGCACCAACTGTCTAAATAAAGACAAAATGCTCCAAAATTACCTTGAAAAAAGCCTCTCTAGCAGAGTCCGGACACCGGCTGCAGACAGCTCTGTAACCAGAAAACAGCCAAATTTCATGTTGGCCTGCCATCAAGTGTTTTTTCCAAATTAACGCTAATTAGCAGGAGTTAGTATGACCTCCTGCTTGCAGTGTTTTGCATTTTATACAGTGAGAGAAGCTGCTACTGTAATAGTCAGTGCATTAATCTTAGCAAAGATACATCATAGAGCAGAATAATTGATCACATTCACAGACTGGTCCTCACTTGCACTTGCAGCGAAATGCTTATAGAACAGAAAAAAAGTTAGATGTTCAGTAGGTCAGTTTATTACCAAGTATGAATAGAAATATGCCCTAGTTCTATTATACAATAAACTATGGAGGATTTAGAATAAAGACACAAAGAGCCATAACACTTTTGCTCTGTGTAGACAGCCACCAAGACAGTTGGAGAAAGTATCTTACTTGCATATTGTGTGGGCCAAGAAGTAGGAAACCCGAAAAACCCTTGTAGCATTTGAACTGAGTGTGTGTTTGAGTCGTGGAACACTTCACAGTTTTAATAGTACGTTCATGATCCAGAATTTGCATGTTATGCTTCTATTGCTTTTCTTGTGATTTGCATAACGATTGGCATGCATTCTTTCAGGTAAATGTCAGTTGAATTTGCTAGATTTGAGGCGTTGTACTCGGTGCCTCTATGAAAGGAAATGGCTCCAATTCCTGATTTTTTTTTTTTTTTTTTTTTTTTTTGAGAACAGTTAACATTTATTTCATCCTTTGTTAGAGGCATTTCTCTAGAAAGTGTAATAGCAACTCTTCAGTGATCTTTTCTTAAGCAGATGAATACCAAGCCATTGTCTCGCACACATGCATTTGTGCACAACAATGGATAATGAACAAGGAGAGCTACAGAAACTCTGTGTTTAGCATTCACAAGAGAATTTGCATATTTTCTTTTGGCTTTCTTCCTTGTGGAGTTTGTTGGGTCACTAAGAATACAAACTATTGCACCTCCTGTATAAACAGCGTGAGGTGAAAGCTGCTGTTCTACAGTGTTTATATATACTTGAGTGACATGTCTTTGATGTAACATAATAAAAAGCTGCAACTAAGGAGGTGGGAGGAATTGTAATGTTCGGTGTATATCAGATATGAAAAGCCCTTTTATATGAATGAGTGATCAGGCTTTGCAGGGCCACAGCAGTGCTGGAACCTGCACCCTGTTGAAACATACTGCACATGATGTTAAGCTGCTCCCTCATTTCAGGTTTATCTTTGTGTGCGTTTATTGCAGGCGGTGGAATGGGCAACATGTCGATGGACCGAATGGGCTCCGGCTTTGACCGTTTAGGCATGTCAGGAATGGACATGAACCGCGGCTTTGGTGGCTATGGAGGTGGGGGGCCGAGCCACATGGGTGGAGGCATGTCTGACAGGGGCTCTGGGTCCAAAGCAGGCTGTCAGATATTTGTGCGAAATGTAAGTGTGGATTAGATGTATGAAGAACTTATCTATTTGTCTTTATTAGTAATGACTGGAGTTACAAAACCCACTAAAATAATGACCATTTTATTGATATGACTACTTTCCCTCTAAGTTAGACTGTGTTTGTGGGTACAGTGGTCCCTTGTCTGTCACGGCGGTTACGTTCCAGATCCATCTGCGATTGGTGAAAATCCGCAATGTAGTGACCATAGTTATTTTATTGTTTATATTTTAAGGCTTTATAAATCTTCACCACACGCCGCACAACACCACAGAGCAGCACAATGCACCACGATCAGACATCTATGTGAAATGGACAAGGCTAGATGCTGAATGTTGGTATACATAAGAGATAAAGGAGACATGAGAGCGCTCCGCATTTTATTTCCATTAAATATTCTTTTAATATGTTTTAATTGTTATTTTTTAAGATATTTTTTATATTGTTTTCAATATTTTAGGCTAGAAAATGCTTATTTTACCACAAAAATAATTAAAATAATGTAGCTATCGCAGAGCCGGTTGCCATGATTGAACTGTTGTGCTGCAATGCACCATGGGAGTTTGGGGTGTTGGGGGTTCAAATGTCATTATTGTGGTTTATATTAGTGTTACAATGTTGATAGTGTTTGTGTTTTATTGTGTTTTTGTGGTGTTGTCAGCCTAGTTAGTTTGGGTAAGTGTTTTGTTGTCAGAACCGTGAGCGTGAAGTGTGTTCGATGACTTCCTGCTGCAGTTTCAGTTGTCACTCTTTATGTGTGTCAGAATAAAAGCATCTGGCTGTTGTAGTGCACATAAAAGACATATCCTTTCTCCAGTGTCACTCTACAATGCAGCTCGCCACAATAATAAATATATAAAAATACCTATATACTGCAAAATTCTGCGATATATAGCAAAAAATCCGCAATACGAAATGCAATTTAAAAATCTGCAATACAGTGAGACTGCGAAAAGTGAACTGCAATATGGCAAGAGACCACTGTATACTATATGCTTCATGGATGCTAGTTATTTGCATTTTGTATTGTTTAATCTAGCTTCAAATATGTTAGTTCTGCAAATATTGATATATACATTTTTGTTGCAGCTGTCCTATGATCTGACATGGCAAAAACTGAAAGAGAAGTTCAGCCACTGTGGTATGTTTTTTTGCTCACCCTTAATGCTCAAAATGAATTAAGTCTGTTTTGTGTATTTCACAAACCACTCAATGACTCCGGGCTTTCATCACGGATGTTTGTTCAACATAAATGCCTCCATGTAAGATTCTGGTTTCAGAATGAATCATTCCTCTTTCTTGTCTGCTGCAGGTCAGGTGATGTTTGCAGAAATCAAGATGGAAAATGGAAAGTCTAAGGGATGTGGAACAGTGCGATTTGATTCTCCGGAGAGCGCCGAGAAGGCCTGCAGAATGATGAATGGAACCAAGATCAATGGCCGAGAGGTGGACGTCCGCATCGATCGCAACGCCTAGAGCTTTTGTAGGAGTTAGGCTACAACACTTACACATTCAGCCCCCATGCCAATGATCTTTTTGTTTTGTTTTAAAAACACAATTACTTCATATCTCCATATGTCCACGGTTTCATTTTTTGTTTATATATACTACATAGCTATTTTATCTTTGTTTTGTAAAACCCTTTTTAATTTGTCAGGCAGTTTATTTGGACAAATAAACTTTTTAATTTTTAAACTTGTGGTTGTAAACTCTTCTCAGACCAAAGTCTCAAAGTTGTTCTTCAGTGTGTAAACAGACACTTGGCGTTTCTAGTCATTGCCACACTTTGACCTCCTTAAAAGTTGGAAAATTCCACATTTGTCACTGAGGCGGGCATTAATGGGTGTGCGTTACATCAGGTGTGATCTACAATACTACTACAGGAAGATTTATATATTTTCAGAGCTCTGAGACAGTTTGTAGGGAATGTTTTGGTTGGATAAGATTGCTAACCTTGATTATATAGCCATTGTTACAAGTGTAGGTCAGTGTCTGAAGTCCATATATTGTTTCCAGGGTAAGTTGTAAACTCCACTGAAAACCGTAAGTAATTCTATTTACGCTAAGTGAAGATCAGTGGAATTTTTGTGCCTGTTTTTTTACTATTTATGGCTCTTGTCACCGTCCCTTCCTGGTCGTAAAAGCTTATCAGGGATACCTTTGTTTTGTTGTCTTAACTCACCAACTCACTCAAAAAGGACAAGGCCAAATGAGTTCAGTTGACACCTTTTATTCCTCGACTGGGGATTCATTTGAACTGGGCAGTTATTTCTGTGACAGCACATTTTCCATTCATGGGCCTTGTGTAAGACAGGAGACGTCTCACTTTGCGGTAGCGGGCCTTCATTGTGATATAACAGTCTAGAGAATGTCCTCTGGTGAAATCTATTACTAAATCCTCTTGGTGAGATGTGACCAGCACGCATCTTTCATGGCATATTTAAAAGTATGCGAGTGGGACCAAGCCTCCTAGTCTTGACATTTGAAGATTTAAAAGATTAACATTTTTGTTGTGGTTTTGGACCATTAACAGTCTCAGAAAATATGGCTTCAGTCCTGCGAAGGTCAGAGCTCAGTCGCTGCACAGTCTTACTGGATTATTCCCAATAATCCCTAACTCATACAGGATGGACAGAGTGGCGAAAAGGGTGTAGCAGATGAGAGAAACGATTCCCAATTTCCAGTCAAGCTTCCATCCATTGATGTGCACGGCGACAAAAAGGAAGAGGATTGACAGGAGGAGTGTGGAGGAAATGAAGACCAGTCCAGTGCTGTTGACCTCTACGGGGTTGGTTGTGTCCACGAAGGCAGTTTTGATGAACCAAGGCAGACCCAGGCAGAGCATGTCAAAAACATTGGAGCCCACAATGTTGGACATGGCCATGTCAGCTTTCCCTGATGAGTAGAAAACAGGTTTACACATCAAATCTATATTTGCACACAGATCCACTACTTGAGTGATGTTTGTTACTTGATGAAATTTGAAGATGAAACAAAATAATGAGTAATCAATAGTTGGGTCAATATATAATTGTGGGACTTTTTGTAACATAGTTGACAGGTATCATAGTTGACATTTTTGCTGTTTTCAGACCTAAATTCAACATTTCTTTTATTCTAACCAAACACCACGTGGTATTTTTACAGAAAGATTCCTCTAAATATTATATATACAACTGAGTCAAACTGAAAGTTATTTCTAAAGATATTGTAGTAAACCTGTTGACTATATTAAATAAGTCAGAAAGCCTTGGAGTCTGGCCAGTCTTTTCTTCAGGAGGAAATGACATCATGTGGAGCAGGTCATGTGATCTGGAATTAACACACTTCCTGGAGTTTTTGTAGTGGGGAACTTAGTGGAAAGTGATTTCTCAGTGACAGATACTATTTGTTATTTTCCATATAAAATTTGATACATTGCCAAAAAATAATCTGTCATGATTATCTCAACTTAATAAAAAGAACACAATCAAGACTATTTTTGAATAAACTCATTTTATGATTTTTTTAGCTAATTAGAAGGCGGTTTTAAAATTTGAACAGTTATTTCTTTGAGATTTTAGTGATATCCAGTCATTTTTTATTAATAAGTGATTGTTTCCATAATAAATAATTATGGAATTTGTAAAGACATGATCTAATGAACATAAAAACTTTTTTTTTACTTTTAATAAAAACTAATACAAGATATATCCCCGGACTTCAAGTCCATGGGATATATCAAGTCCCTCAATTATGTATTGACTCAGAAGGCGTCACCTTCTGCATAATAAGTTAATCAGTCTCTTGAACTTTTCCTCTAATTTCTGAGCAATCGTGCACTTTGTTAAATATTTAATTTTATTTGTGCTCATTAGCCATTCACTTCAATATCAACGACCTTTCTATTCTATTCTTTTCTATTCTTTTCTATTCTATTCACCCAGGCTGCCTAGCAACAGCCCCCAAATCTCGCGGTGGAGCCACAAATCTTCACTCAATTATACATTGATCCAGTTATTGCTTAAATATCTTTTAGCTTTGTGCCAGTATAGTGACCACAACACACAACAAATGGTGTTGTGGTCAGGTCCATTTAAAAAAAAAAAAAGTTCTGATTCTGAATATCTTAACTATTATTTTTTTTATTTCTCTCTCCCTCTCTCTCTCTCTATATATATAATGTGTAAAAATGTGACATTGCTGATACCTTCTCTGGCCACCATCACGCTGGCTATGGTGTCAGGTATACTGGTTCCAGCAGCGAGCAAAGTGAGTCCCATCACTGTATCAGGGATGCCGAGGGTCTCACCTGTGTAGACATGATGCCAACATGAGCAGATCCTTGTATTTTTGGTTATAGGGTTAATAGATTATCACTAGAAGCAGGGTTGTATCAAAGATTTTAGAAACACTGAGGTCACACCTCAAAATCCCGCTGACAGAGCTTTCTAAGAAATGTTTCACTAGCAGCTCAGCAAAACTGCTACATTTTCCAATTAGCATTGAAGACTTATTTCATATATTTGAAGATGCATCATGTTTTGAACTTTTCCAACCAAAAAAATTAATTATTTTACCCAGTTAAGAAATCTTAAAACAATATCTGCTCATTCACAATCCAGATTCTATCCACAGACATCATGATGTGGGTGTAATTGTCATATGTAAATTCCCTATTGTGTCATTATCCAGTGTCCTCATTGGCTCTGATTGGAGGTAATTATGGGGAAAATTATTTTCAGCAACTCAAACAACTCACTAATTAGAGACAACAGTTCAAATGGATCTTTGCCTGTGAAATGCAACCATTTATGAGTGTTCTGAACTGTTCAATGGGATGTCGCTGTGCTGCTAATGTACATAGCAGAGCCACATTCTGCATCACATACTCTACATCCCGTGCCTGCTCTTTCTTAACACTAACCTCTCCTTCCATGTGAGCATCTGACGATTATGGAATAATAATCTCATTATACTTCAGTACACCCACCACTGTCACATGATAAATTTACCCCTTTGGCCTGGTCCTGGGTCAGTTTTATACTTCTCTTCTGTTGTAGATCTGGTGCTGAAGCTGTTCTCAGACCCGTGTCAGGTTCTGTACATACATCCGTTCCTCACATGACTGTGTTTCCTCAGGGGTGAAGCTGACTGTAATCCTGCTGTGGCTGGCTTGGCACTCAGGCTACTGGAGCTACAATAACCCCCCTCTTAGGACAATGGCATCCCAGGAATTAGCCAGCAGACCAACATGTGATTCTACTCTGCAAATCAGACGTTTTTCTCACAAGTTTCAAACACTTGTGATCCGCAAAGGCTGCCTGAGAGATGGGCTCGTTTACACCTGCAGCTGAACTAACAGAGCAAAGGCAATGTACAGGATTTATACAACAGAATGAAAATGTAAAGGTCCCATGTTGTGCTCTATTCCAGCAATAATAATGAAAGCCTCACATGGTCTCTCTTCTAAAGGGGCTATGTCAATCAACGATTTTGAATGTCCACACACTCCTTCAGGAAGAAGACTCTCTCTGTGTCTGTGGTGGACAGCATAGAGCAAAACAGTTGATTGACCTGACAGATGTCGAGTGTATGAGATGTTGAGTGTATGAGACTAAGACTTTCTATCACTTCTAAACTTATTCCTGAGCAACAATATTTTCTTGGAGTATTGCTAAATTCAGCCGTTGTTTTTAACTCGTGTTTGGTGAGTTTGCCAGACAACATTGCAGTTATAAAATTATTATTAAATTAACTGCTGGTTAACTCGTAGTCCTATTGTGTTATGTATTGATCTATTTCATACTCATTCTGTTTTGCTTTATTTAGCCATATTAAAATACAGTTAATGTGAGCACAGAGAGCAGGAGAGAAGCAAAGACATGTAAACACTGGCTGCACTTAAGTTGCACTTAAGGCGACATGAAAACACATCCCATAGCTAGTCATTTATTGGTTTGAAATCTGTTTTGTGGTTTCCACTATTTCTGAAAATCCCTCAGCTCTGTCTAGATGTCCACATACCAATGCTAATGGTAACATTAGCCATGAAAGACATGCTAAATCTAACGTTTTCCTTTATCTGTGTTGACAATGGCATCAAAAATAAAAAATAATTGACCCTCAGTTCTTAAGATTCTGGGAGTGCATGAAAACTCTTGTGTTCACTCATGCAGCCAACATTTTATTTGTTTTTTCAACACTGAGATTTCATAGTTAGCAGAAGCAGCTCTAGAAAGTAAATAAATTTTCTGAATGTCTCATCTCAGAAGCAGTGAGGGTGCAGGATTATACAAAGTTAGAGCTAGACAACTATTGGTTCCTCAGTTCCTGCTTACTGGCTTAAAATTCTGACTGATTTTTAAAGCTAGGAGGTGATCTACTTAAGAGCAATGGCCGTCAGCATTTTCATATTCTCACATCAAAGTTTTTCAGACAATCAAAACACAATAGAAATTGATTTTCACTATATGGAACCTTTAAAAATATCAACCTTACCAACAACAGTGACCATCCACACCAGCACGTATGTGAAACCTGAGATCCAGACAGCTGACATGAGGAAGGTTATCATGAACCAGGGCTTCCAGAACCTTCTCCTGCAGTCAGGCACGGTCAGGAAAAGCAGAGTGATGACGGGCAGAGACAGAACCCAGAGGATCCGCTTCAGGTCGCTCTCCGGCACTGCAAACACACATTTATGCTCTGCAGGGATGCATGCAGACAAATGGCAGGAGGAGAAAAGTCACATCATCAGGCCTCATGCAGGTCAAACAAGACGGCAAATGACACCAAGCGGACATATAATGGTAAAAATGACAGGAAACTTTGCGTTTCTAAAGAACGTGTCTGACCTTCAGGGATGTCGTTGAGGCCGTGCAGGCTGAGGGACAGGTGGGAGTAGCCCGAGTCGTCCTGGAAGATGCCGCTGTCTGTTCTGGAGCGACTGTGGACTCGAAGGCTGGTGTCTTCGCTCCAGCCCATCAGAGGCTGCGTCTCAGTCTTCTCACCAGAGCCTGAAGCCAGACATGTGCAGCAGGGGCTCAGCTTCCTCAGGACGAACTCACTGATGCGAAGGTCGAAGCACAGAACCACAATGTAGATGCCATAGACCAGCAGCAGAGAGGCAGCGTCATACCTGGAAGATTATGAAAACAACCTCAGTTGTAAGCTTATGTTTATGTTTATTTTATTTTTAAAAACGGGACAGTTTGTATTAATGTGCATTTCCACGTAAATACAAGAGATTGTAGCTGTACGGCTAATTTCCATCTCAAGTCCCATTGGCAAATCAAAAATAAAGAAATTACAAATAACATAATACCATAACTGAACAAAGACATACTAAAAAGAAAAACGAACAACAAGCATAACACATAGTGCACAGAACAGACAAAAGCTGGGGAACCAAGACAAGCTACCAAGCAGTAATTAACTAACATTTACACATGATTATATTGCACATATCCCTCTATCATTATTACACATTGCTATACTACACTTACCCCTCTCTCACTATAACATAAGAATACAAAATACACAGAGTCCTCAAGAACAAGCCCCATCAACGGACAAACACATTTACAGAGTTCTGATCACAGATCAAGCTCATAGTTTATCATGTATTCATATGTGGATCATCTATTCATAATTATTTAATGTTTTTAGTCATTATTAGGGAATTAAGATGCTCATGTATTTTCAGGTAAAAAGTGACCACTGCTTCCAGTAATGTGACTCAGGTGTCAAAAGTAGAGACCTTAGGCCCTTATGAGGAATATGAATCCAATGTCTAGAAACTTGTTACATTAATCAAGAATTTTGTAGTTTAATTTGTCAAATCATTTAGAGGAAGCTAATGGACACACATTTTAATATATCATAAGGTGTCAGTCTTGTATTTCTCTAAGAGAGACACAGAAGCCGGACAAATTCTGCCTTTTTACAAGCTGTAAAAGATTAAAACTTATCAACAACCAGTAAAAAGTTGTGAGAGTCTAAAATGCAAGGTGCAGTTTAAATGTCATCCTGTTACCTAAGTGAAGAATCTAGGTCAAGTGATAACAATATACTGAAGATAACCATGACATATGGCCAGAAGCTATAGCAATATCTAATCAAGTTGACCTTCAACCTTTACCACAGTAAACATGTAGAAATTACTTCAAAAGTGTTTTATGTCAAAGCAGATTTATAATTCTGCAGTGAGTTTATTTTGAAATTTAAAATGTCCCAAGTCTACCTTAGGTGTTTTTGGGATTTTTCCATTATTTGATATCTTTTATGAAGTTTTTATTTTCCATGCTTTGGCTAATTTTAGTTTGTTTTTGACTACCTTATAATTTTACAATATATAAAGTTCGTACCGTACACATAGCTGTGTACTCTTAGTGTAATAAATGTGGATGAGTCACAGTATTGTTCCAAACAGTTTAGTGATGTGTTCTGTTTGTTGTTGTGAGTGTCACAAGACACAATAAAACAGCTGTATTTGACTTTTATAGCCACATCATATGCAGGTTGTTTAAAGTCTGCCGCTCATCCAACTTTACTGCGAATACACACACACAGACTCACCAGTACACTTTGTTATCAGAAATGATGGCAATAACAGCAGCGACACTGATGCCATATGCCAGGCAGTCCCTGAACAATGGCCAGCAGGTGAGGCGCCCTGTCTGATAAAAGAAACAAAAACAAATGGTTTACAGCTCACACAACGCAATCATTCTTGCTCTTGACCCAGCAAAGGTGACCCTCGTATATAAGCAGTTTTGGTAACCTGTGGATGTTATGAGTGTGTGATTGTGTCAGATCGTACCATCGAGGCCAGGAGTCCACAGGCAGCACAGATTCCTAGGAGGTTGTAGACAGCTGACCCAACGATAGTGCTGACCCCGATGTCCCCCTTTGTCACAAACACGCCTAACACATGACACACACAGAGAGCACATCTTAGCCTCCAAGACAGGAACAACGTGGACGGAAGAACGTCCTAATCAAAGGCTGCTTGCCGTCCATGCGCCCATATGGTGGTGGAGTCACAGTTTATCAGGTTGGGAAAGGACACGGCGACAGTGACGATGATGTCGCTGTCATCTTCAACATTGCTGGTTGTGATTATTGTTGTACTTATGCGTGATTACCCAGGAAGGCCGTGACCAGTTCAGGTGCTGAACTCCCAGCTGCCATGAATGTGGCTCCTGCTACGTCCTGAGACAGTCCCAGACCTGAGAGAGACCCGGCGACAAGAAAATCTGATCATACACAATCCAGTTCAACAAAACCACAAACTATGACCTTTAAAAATGAGACACTGTATAAAAAAAAAATCTGTAAAATTAAGGGTGAAAATCGAGCATCAAGAGCAGCACTTGGTGCTCATAACAATGGTGACTATGTGTTAATTAATGATATTTTTTATCCAATTTAAATAAAGGAAAACATTGTCAGTTGCAGTTTTACCCTTTTATTTTTTGTGGTCAACATGTAAATCAATATATTTGTTGGGTGATTTTATTATACTTTCTGTAAGTGACCTAAAAATGGAAAATCTGTAAAATAATCAATTCAATTAAGAACTGCTTCGAAAAAATGCATTTAAAAACTGTTAAATTTTTCCCGGTGCACAAATAGAGAGAAGTGGCTGCTTTAGAGCCAGAGAGCACATTTTGAAATGAATTGTTTGATTGGGAATCAATCACAAAATAACAAGAGTAAAAATGCTAAACATTGGAACAGATATTCACGCCAAAATCTGTCAACAGCTCATCTGTAGTCCTTTAAATGTGCTTGGAAGTAATTTAATTTTTCTTTTGTGCCATAAAGGTCCCAAAAATAGGATCCCTACAGTTGTCTGGCAAACTAAACGAGCTGTCACCCTTCATACAAGCAGCTGGGTGGTTTGTAAATTATCTTAAAAGCAGAACCCAGGATGTTCAGATAGAGGGCTCTTCCTCTGAGGTACTGCAAGTGAAAACGGCGTCCCTCAAGGTTGTGTACTGGGTCCATCATTTTCACTATTTGCATAAATAATCTTGAACAGAATATTCCCAACTCAACTTTTCATTTCTATGCTGATGATACTCTCTTCTATTATCTTATATATTGACCAGCACCCACTCCTGCTGAGGCCTTTCAGGATTTATAGCTTGATAGAGTCCAGGAACAACTCTGTCATCTACAACTTGTTCTAAATGCAGACAAAACTAAATGTATGTTCTTTACTACTTCACAAACTGCGAGATCAGCGTCGTCTGGAAAAATCTGAACAAGAAATGGTCAACAAACAGAACTGGTATCTACTTTTAAATATTGATGATTTTTAATTGACGACCATTTGTCTTTTCAGGAAAAAAAAAAGGAAACTCTTATTATGACAGTACCAACTCTTGCTTTTCTTTTTGTGTGAAACAGAAATTGGTGGAAACAACATTTTTGCCTGTTGTTGACTATGGAGATGTGTTGTATATGAAGGCTTCTGCTAACTGCATTAGCATGTTGGATAGTGTGTACCATGGAGTGCTGAGTTTCATTATCAGATGTGGTCTCCTTACTCACCATTCTATTCTAAAGTTAACTGGACATCTTTAAGTGCCCAACGTCTCAGCCATTGGTGTTTATTTACAGAACCATTCTGGGTATTGTTCCTTCCTATTTGTCTTGTCTTTTAACAAGGAAACATGGAAGTCACAATCTCCAATCTATGGATGCTCTGCAGTTTGTCGTCCTCAAATCTGAACTGGAAAAGAAATTATTTAGGCTTTCTGCACTTAATGCTTGGAATAAACTACAATCTGAACTTCAACTTCAAGCCCTTGTTACACTGAATGAGTTTAACCCTCGTGTCGTCCTACGGGTCAAAATTGGCCCATTTTAAAGTTTGAAAATGTGGAAAAAAATATTTTCACAGTGAAACTTCTGATGTCCACATTTTCAATATTTTTGGGAAGTTTTTGAACATTTTTTGGTGGAAAAAAGAAATGTTAAAAATGTTTCTTAAGAACATTCACATAAAAATCAACCAAAATCCAGCGAATTTCGCTGGATTTTGGTTGATTTTTATGTGAACGTTCTTAAAGAAAATATTAAAAGTTTTACTGATTATATATGGAATCACTTTAGCTAGTTTTAGGATTTTTTTGAAGATTTTTACTCATTTTTTGAAAATTTACAAGAATTTTCTTGCCACATTTGGGGGATTTTTTAAAAATAAAACTTTGAAGGGAAACTTTTAAGGAATTATTGGAATTTTCTTCCTGAAGGTTTTGCAGAAATTTGAGGATTTTTTTTGCTGATTTTTTGGATTTTTTTCAGACAAGGAACCAGTATTTTTTGTTGCCCGTAAATGGACAACAGGAGGGTTAAAGTTCTGGTGAAATCATTACAGTCTACCTGGTCTCTGTGCAAGTTTTAATGCTGTTCATTTGTTCATCTGTTGTCCACTGTTTTTAATGTGAGGATGCTGCTGCCTCCTTTGCAACGGAGATCTCTGGTCTCATTGGGACTAACCTGGTTAAATAAATGCTAAATAAATAAAAAAAAAAAAAAACATCACTCAGTATACATGCATACAGTCTACTCTAATAATATTATGTTGTATTATGGGAAAGGCTAAATATTTCATCTAAATCCTCATTAATCCAGGTAATGCAACATTAACACACAGATCTGCACATTATACAATCATATTTTATGCAACTTACGTTCGCTGATGACCTCTAAGGAGGGCAGGAAGTAATCATCGCAGACTATCGCCACAGCCAGAAGCATGTAGAAAATAATCATAAAATAAATGACGAGTCCTCCATCCTTCCTCTCCTGCACCGTGAAGAAGCCTTCAGGGAACTCGGAGGACTGTGGTGAAATACACTCAGTCTCATTCTCTGGAACACACACACGATCTGCTCAGTGGTCATCAGTAACACAGTGTGTCACCTCAAACAACCAACAACTTGTTAGGATCCTCTGCCAGGATCGTTTGAACCCTAAACAGACATTTCATGGCAATAAGACACGAGGATTAACGCTGTCACAGCCTCGGTTGATTCCTCACACTTTATAAAACACGAAAATGAGCCGTGACATTTCTAATTAGACACCAATCACATCACAGCTCTTCAGGAATCTGTTTGGATCGCCCTGATTTTTACGCATGCATCTTACCCAGAGCCCGACGCGCCCTGACGGGGTGACTCTCCTGACTGCTCCTGGCTGTGAATGATACAAGATGAATGGTGCCATACAAAAATATTACAAATCCGAGAAAGTAAGGTATAAAATCTTTCCTCTTCTTTTTCTGCAGACCTGCAACCGCACTCATTGTAAATTGAAAGCGAAAGAAGAATGATAAAAAAAAGGAAATTAAAAGCTTTTATTCTAGCAATTCATCTGTTTTTTTTAATTTTTTATTCTAACAAGCTTGAAGAGATTTCATGAGGAGCTGCTGGCATCTAACACTACTAACACTACGGCTACAAGCTGCACACAGAAAGAGATTATTGGGGGAGAAAACATCTTTTAAGGTCCTACCAAGAATGAGGGATCACGAGTTGCGAGTCATTCCAGTCGACTTGAACACACTCCAGCCTGAGGCGCATCAGGGGTGAAATTCAGCGCAAACTTACCCTAAACTGTTCTGTCACATCTTAAGAAGTGGAAAATGTGTTTCGTTTTCTTCTTTAAAAGCAGAAATTTAACACGGATTTGCATGCTTGAGCCTCTCTGTAAACAGGTAGCCTGAGGCCTGGAGCTGAGCAGGTAGGAAGCTCAACTTTAAGACTGCAGGATTTTAACACCAATAATTTACTGAATAATGCATCTATCTATCTATCTATCTATCTATCTATCTATCTATCTATCTATCTATCTATCTATCTATCTATCTATCTATCTATCTATCTATCTATCTATCTATCTATCTATCTATCTATCTATCTATCATAAACAACACTCTGTATTATCAATATTATTGATTCGACTAATTGTATTTTTCACCACGTTCAAGTAGGTGGGGCAGATGAAAAATAAAACTTCCCACAACATTCCCGGAGAATATTTTATTTTTACAAACTCAGTAAGATCATTCATAACTAAAGCATTTTGGAAACATATCAAAATTCATCTATGTACTGGCAAAAAAATAATGTGCGTATCTGTATGTTGGAAGTTCCAGTGGTCTAGTGTAAGTTGGACACACAGAAAGAGCAGTGACTATGTAAATATCTGAACACAAGATGGCAAAACATGCATGAAACACAGCTGATGTTACTGCCTGAAACATATAGGCCAGCCACAGCCGTGCAGCACTGCTGGGGAATAGAACATCTTGTCTTCTCCCCTGAGGTGGTAACATCATAAACTCACTGCTCTGTAGAGAAGCATGCTGGATCCCAACCTTAAACACAGTGGGGCCCTTTGGGATTAATGAAGAACTCAGTTTGTCATGTTTCCTCTACATTGTTTAGATACTGACAGCTGTACTCATGTACTGTTTAGCATTGTATCCTTAAGAGAGGTTTGGTATATTTTTCCATGATATAAAAGAACTGATTAATTTAGTTTATCATCTTTCACAGACGTTTGCTCCGGTATGTTTTTGTGTTTATGTCGCTGTCACTTTAAGATGCTTTTTTTCCCCCAGTGTCTGACATGCTGTTGGGGGTGTGGCACTGGGACACAGCCTCAGGTAACTCCCACCTGATATCCGATAGGTTTGAAATCCCTCTTCAACCAATTATCCAATGACAGTTGATCACCTGGCTAGTATATGTGTTTGCCTCACGTTTTCATCCGTTTTGATTCTGCTGAAGACTTGGAGAAGCTTGAAGTTAGTCTGTTTGCACAATTAAAGTCCGTACATTAAGGAGTAGTATGTGTCTGTAGTAAAGGAGGCTGCATTTTCTCCATCTTCACGACAGCACCACCTACCAAACCGGGTAACAAAGACAGCAGCATGAACTGAAGCAAGAACTGCATTTCTGGTTAACATACCTGTGAACACTGAATGTGAATGAAAGTTTGTTTGTTTAATGTTGAAAACAGTTCCTATGTCCACACTTGGACAGAAAAGTTATCAAAAACTTACATAGAGGGCGTCATGTCTGGCCTCCTTCCAACCTTTTTAATATCTGAGACATCCTAACTACAAAGGCCGTAGTTTATAATTTCATCCTTTTTGTATCTGATAATGAAGTAATTAAATGCAGAATTTGCTCAACATGCAACTTTTAGTAACCAAGTTAACCTGCAAGATAGAAAATAATATTTAGCTGAGAGTTAAAGCTTTAAAACTACAAATACATGGACGAAAAGTTGTGTTTTGGGCATAAAAAAAACCCAAAAACAAAACAACAGAACTTGTTAGTTAGACAGTACAATGTGGGTGGAAAAAACTTTACAAGTACATAGATAAAAAGAAATATTTTTGGTTGAATAAACCTTTTAAACCGTAACTTGTTAGAAAGTGCTATTTGGGTGGGGGAAACTATTTAAAACTACTAGTACAAGGACAGAAAGTTCTATTTTGGGAAGAATAAAGCTTCAAAACCATAGATTGTTGGTTAAAAAGTGCTTTTTGGGTGAGAAAAAAGTATAACTACAAATACAGTGATACAAAGTTCTATTTTGGATTTAATAAACCTTTACAACCGTAACTTGTTGATTATAACGTACTATTTGGGTGGGAAAAATATTTAGAACTACTAGTACAGGAACAGAAAGTTCTATTTTGTGTTGAATAAAGTGGGGTTCTGAAACTGCAGCCTTCTGTAATGCAACCACATGATATTAGAATGAAGCATTGTGCTCCAGTCCCCTTTTGTATTCTGCAGTTTGCCTATTTCAAGTTGATTTAACATAATTCAGCATCAGGATAGAATGCAGGTGTCACTGTAAGTTTGACCTTTCAACCATAACATACTAGTAGAAGACATGTGGCAGTAAAAGGGGTGTGAGTGTGTTGCTGGTGGGTGTCAGACTTGTTTGGACGTGTCTCAACTGTTGCCCTCATCCACAGACCTGCCTGCTCTCAGTGTTCCATTCACATCACTGAAGGAACCACTCAGGACACGTTAATATGATGGACAGTCTGTCTTCACAAACCTGCACAACAGCATGGTGAGTTACTTTCCTGATTTGCTTCTCGATGGCCCTAAACTGTGACAATTACACGTAAAAGAATGCAAACTGGTGTCTGAAGATTGGCAAACGATTCATTTCCTAAATGGTCCACTTGGCATTTTGTTTGCATCAATAAGCTCCACACACCCACAGAATTAGGCTGCACAAGCTTCTCTTGTTGTGATGGATGACATGGAGCCTGAAGAGTGTTTTTTATTTTAAACTGTAAATTGACAAACAGCAGTGAGTAAACAGCGCCCCCGTGTGGAATAAACTGGACAGACTGGACAGTTTCATAATTCATCATTTCCTGATATTTAGTTTTTGCAGGCCATTTAATTTAAATTCATTGGTTTGTATTTCTAAACATCCTTTCCTCTTAAATTTCATCTCTCCACCCTTTCATGATGCCACTTTTAATAAATCTTGTTTTATGAGCTTACACTCAGCCTAAAAAAATATATCCAATTATTTTACAGTTTTGTATCAGTAATATAAAGGGTATTTCTGTGTATTTGCTCATTGGCTTATTTATTTAATAATGTAGATTATTTAGTGTGCACATTGAATCTGCACTGAACGCAGCTTCAGTTTTTATTGTAGCTTTTGAGAGTGTTGGTATAATGTGACACTTTTGTACTCTGAAATAATCACTCCAAGCTTTAGCTCCTAACTTGATGTAAATTTGTGAACTCTAACTTCCCTTTTTACATTATACAGAAAAAAAAGAATGATGAAGAACTGATGATTTTATGTTGAGCACAACATTCCCTGAGAACACTTTTTTACAGATGCTATTGGCCAAATGGGACATCAAGATATATAAAAAAGAGAGAGAAGTGAAAGAAAATAATGTCATCATTTCAATTTCTTCAAGTAAGCATTCAGTAAAAATACAACTGAAGTACTAATGTGAACTGTTGAAAAGTGTTTCTCAGTTTTGTTGCTCTATTTTCTTTAGTTTTATTCTTTAAATTTAAAACCATTTTTGACCACGGCCTCCACATAGGCCTACTTGTGCATTCGCCAGAGAATATACATATATATGGCATGCCATTTAGGAAATTATAATCTAGAATTCTGAATATGTGGAATGAAACTGAATATATAATATATGGAATGAAACTCTCAATATATGGAATGGCACAGTTTGGTACAGTTGAAAAGATATTCACAGATTTGGACTTCTGGCATCAATAACTCAATAGATATACGTTGTCAAAACATAAACGGTGCCTCTTTCCCATCGTTGTAAGGTAGACAATGTGCCAAAAGCCCAGTTTTATCAAAGGTAGCCGTCTTTCAAACTGTAGAAATAACATTGGTGTCTATTCTTTCTAAGTAGGCGGGTTTTCTTAGTGTAGTTCCAATAAGCTATCTGATAACATACCAGAGAATTTCTATTTGGTGCAATTTAGATTTTTTTTCTTTCATAACAACATGTACTTGTGATGATCAAAACACCTTTTCCATAAAAATGACTCAGACCTATTTAACATTATATAACTGGCAGAACTGGACACCAACATAACTTGCATATTCCAAAAGGGCAAACAGAGGATAGATTAGATTATTAATCATGTTAACACACAACTACACCCCATTACAAAATAAGATGTAATACATTAATGAGTATTTGTTTTTAGACTTTTGTAACCTTGAGGTTTTATTGTCAGAACTGTGTAATTTTTATTACCAGTGTGATTCTGGGATGAAGTGTCTTTGTAAATGATGCCACACCTACTTTTATGATGCCCATGCGCACTTTTTTCCATCATCAAATTCCTTTTCAGCCTTGTATAAGCATTGCTTTGGGGTTATATATTCCTTGTAAAGATACTCATTGCAAAATGTCTCAATTTGCCATTTTTACCATATTTACTCTATTTTTTGTTTTATTTATTTCTTTATGTGGGTGTTATTTCATCACTAGACTGACTTGCTATGTGGAGCGCTGCTGAAATTGCAAATATTTTTAGGATAAAGTAACCATAGACACACATTTATATCAGGTGGTATCATCAGCTATTATTCTTCAGTGGTCACGGTGTTTGCCTGGATGTCTGAGCGGCTCAGATAAACCTTCACAGTGCAGCAGTTTGTTATTGGCTTCGACTGTAAGCAGCCAGTAGATACCAGTGTTGGAGCAGGAGGATATCTTTAAAACGTCAAACCTAAATTTACACCAATATAGTGTTTTTTTTTTTTTTTTAAATGGAGAAAGACAAAACATGCATCTTCTTTAGTTAATACTGCGCTTCACTTTCTGCTGGGTTTTTATTTCAGGAATTTACTGGTCATAGCAGCACCATTGTTCCTCTTATCAAGAGCCGTGAGCTGCAGCTGCACTCAGAATAAACATCACGCTCTCGTTTATTTACAGATTTTTGTCCCGCTGAGATGCATTATTTAATAGCACGTTCTTCAGAGGCCTGTATTCTGCACTTTCTTTGTGTGTGTGTTGGTTTTGTGAAGGTAAAATGGCACCTTGGTGAGAAACCTCTCCATCTCATTTGTCACTCGAAGCCTCTCTGTGTCTCTCAGTGTTTGTGTGCTTTCACTTGTGTGTAAGGAGATACAATGGAAACTTGACAATGCCCTGTTCCATCACAGTTGTCACCGGTGTGCTGGTTGTGAGCCTCTTCAAGTGGCTCTAGTTGTCCAAACAATGGGAAAACCTTCATCCTGTGTGATTTAAAGGACACTTATTAATGTGTTCGCCTCTTTGTGTGCGTCTGTTAAAATGTGCCCTAGAAGCAGGCTGTGTTTCAGTGTTTTTGGAGTGAATAGCCACCAGGTTAAGGGGTATGACTTGTCAGTTTGCTTTGCACAACAGAATGTTGGTCACGGAGAAAGGGGAAGGAAACAAGCCAAACTAGAAAAACTGGTTGAGGTGCTTTGCTCATCGTTACACAAGAAAAAGTCAGCAGGTTTTATTAATGTCACACAGCTGTTCCGTGTTACTGATCTATGAAATTGCTCTTATCCTTTGCTTATCACGTCTTGCCGTTTGCGTGTGCTGTTCCTGGGCTGTGGGAGCGGCGCAGGTCTGTGTGTTGTGTGTACTTCAACTTGTTGAATAGCAGCACCCTGCCCTCTGCGAGCAGTGTTCAAGGTTCAGGAAGATAACGAGAGGTGAGTGGCTGACGCACAGCTCGTGTTATGTTACCAAAGGCTCGGATCAGATTACCGAAGACAGCAGGTTGGGTGAAACCGTAGCTGAATTCAGATCGCTGTGGCTCGCACAAACCAGGAACTGGGACTAACAAAGGAGTTGAAAAGAAGCTAAAGAAGCTAACAGAGGACATTCTATTGTTTTGAGAGGTGCGTTACTATGGGTAGGAAGACACAACACTGTCTCCTGCTTGTGCTGTGTTTGTCGGGGCTTGTTCAACGCTCGGCTGCCTTGGTGTTTTGGACAGCGTTGGTGGAACTGAGCTATGTTAACAGCAACAATGTGACGGAGGACAAAGTCTGCGAGTGTGGGGTCTACGGTCGTAACTCTCCCCTGGAAAAAGCCAAAGGGATAGTGACACTTCCCAAGGGAGACCCCAAAGGCTGCGGCCCAGATGACGTCTACAACCGCAATTTCAGTTCGCCGCCCTGGATAGCCCTGGTTAAAAGAGGCAACTGCACCTTCGCTGAGAAGATCAACGCTGCCAAACGCCAAGGGGCAGCCGGTGTGGTCGTGTACAATGTGGACGGCAGTGGAAACAGCACCACTCACATGTCACACCCGGATGCAGAGGGGATTGTGGCGATCATGATTGGCAACAGTCAGGGCATGGAGATTGTCAGGCTGGTGAAGGATGGGACAGATGTTCAGATGCTTATTGACGTGGGCAGCCCTCACGGACCCTGGATGGACGCCTACTGGCTCTATTTTCTGTCCATCGCCTTCTTCATCGTGACGGCAGCCTCCATCGCCTACTTTGTGTTCATCTCTGCAAATCGCCTCTACAGTCTGAGCGTGCACAGACGCTCAGAGAGGAGGCTGAAAAATGAGGCTAAGAAGGCAATTGGACGCCTACAGGTGCGCACCCTCAAAAGAGGGGACGAGGAAACTACTTCTGACTCCCACATGTGCGCCGTGTGCATCGAATCTTACAAGGCAGGCGACGTGGTGACGGTGCTAACATGTGACCACATCTTCCACAAAGCCTGCATCGAGCCCTGGCTGCTGGAGAGGAGAACCTGTCCCATGTGTAAGTGCGACATCCTGAAGGCCCTGGGGGTTGAGGGGGAGATGAAAGATGACATCTCCCCCGAATCACCAGCAGAGGTCACTGTGATCACAGTCACAGGAGAAGAAAACATGTATGAAGTCCCACTGACTGACCCAGCGAGCCCTGACCCAGAGAGACAGCCGTATCGCTATGACAACAGGGCCTTCGAGGGAGACTCGGAGGCTGCGAGGGGATGAACAGCACCAATGGAAACAAAACAGCAACAAACCGGGACACAGTCAGAATCCCTGTGTGAAGCAGATATTTTTCCTGGCACACACTGAACCAGCAATAATGGAATCAAGTTATAGAACAAACAATGTTCATCTTGCAGTGACGAAATGCTACAAATAATTTTCCAGAAAACAAGTACAAGGATTTAAAATGAGAATGAAGCTTGCGTAATTAGCTTGGATGTCATTGAACTTTCTCTGTGTCTGTCTTGGTGCATGTTTGTTCTTACTGGGTGTGTTTATCAGAATAGAAAAGCCAGCGGTCATGCAGTGACATCGGGGTCAAATTTCTGTTTTGCATAGTCAACACAGCAGCCTGCTACTGGTCAGAGAGGTGAAGCCGGGAAACCATTTGAATATTTGCTTGAAAATGAGGCCAAATGTTTTTCCAACAGAAATCTTTTTAGCCCTGAATCTAACCAACCATTCATTGCCTTTTTAATTGAAATGAATTCACTTCTCTTAATCTAATTTATTTGAATCATTTGACCTTCTTTTTGTTTTGCTTTTGAAAACGGAGCATGTTTATTCTGTTTTTCATCATGTTGTCAGGTTGTCAGGCTGGATTTTGCAAACACACCCTAATGAACACACCCTCAACTGGATATGCAGCATGACACACATTGCACTAAGATGAATATCTGAAAATCACCTGACAGGCCTGGAGATCTGTAGAAACATGCTGAAATAGGAATTTTCACATTCTTTATGATTTGTTGCTCAGACTCATAACCACTCGTGATGATGAGGCAGTGAAACGAATGTGTTGAAATGTAGATGACGCGCTTCCAAACATGTGCTCATGACTGTCGTATCGATTGAAATGAACTTTATGTGTACTAGTCTTTGAATTTATTTAAAGTGGGATTAGTTTACAATCATGAAGTTGGATCTGTTGATGTAAAGATGATATATGTACAGTCTGTTCCTTTTCTAAACTGCTGATTTCCATTTACAAGCACAAATTGTTATTTGCTGAACATGTCTTCCAAGTTTCAACTCTGAATTATCTGGAATGGACTTTATTCAGCCCCTGTGGTCTACCTCTGAACTGTCACACAGGTTAAATTTAGGAATGTGTTTTAGATTCTTGAAATTCCCAGATGACCTGTGTCCCTGGGTAAATGATAAACCCATAGAACTGTTTCTTTACTTTTGTTTGCTGGTGGGGGATGACCTGATTGTGGTACTCGATATATTTTTTCTATATTGAATCATTTTCACCGCTCTTTTACAGATTCCAGGAGTCTTAAATTGTTCTGTAAAAATGAATTATTACTTTCTGTATTAAATCACATTGATGCTTATTAGAATGCAATAAATCCCTCAAAGTGAGGCCAACTATAGAAGCATATGTGTGTGGAAGAATGCTGTTTCTGTATGTGTGCGATGAGGGAGAATGTATGAACACATAGTGTGGGTTACTGTACATTAGACAGGCCTGTATGGTTAAGTAGTGTCTCACTTTCAGAGTTATGGTCTTGTTCCCAATGACAACCGGAGAGGAGGGAAGCTGTAATTACCTCTGCACAGGTGGGAGCTGATACTTGCACACCTTGAGCCTGAGCTGGATGATCATCATACCACATAAGTAGAAGGGCCTGACCGAGCAGGCAGAGATATGCAGCTGTATGGTAATGGAATGGGAATGTTTTATTTTTTTAATATTATCCTTTCAGTGTCTTTTAGAAGCACATCCACAGTAAAGTCTGTAATGGAATTGAATTTCTTTAGAATTTTCGGGACACATTTCCTGAGTCGGGCAGGACAGACTTTGGGGCTTGTGTGATTATATGCAGCTGATGTTCTCAAAAAATGAGCTTGTTCTCCAGAGCGGTGCTCCAAACCTTTGGGGCTTGTGACCTCCTAAATTTAAGCGATGCCTGCGTGTAACCCTTCAGTGCAGACTGTGGCTTCAGTGTGGACATGAATTGAGTGGGCAGATGACTCATAGAAGTAATTTCTCTTCTCAGATTGTTTCATTTTTTGGAGCCTGGAGAGGTGAAAGTGCCCAATATTTGATAAGAAAGCAGAGTCAGAAAAAGAGAGGTTGGGGAAAAAAGGTCACCAGGATGTTTGACATGTACTTATTTAACATATTTACTCACATTCAAATGTGAGATTTGAGATTTTTGAATATTCTGTGCCTGGCATTGATCAGAGGGCTCCGAATGCAAATGGCACGCTGCGTAATTAAGCTCTGATGTCCTTCCATTGTTTTTTTTTTTTTTTTTTTATAACTCTAATTTTCATTTCAGCATCTTTTTTCAGCAATATCTTTATTCTTTTTTGACAAACATACACATACAGAAAAGATAATTACAAAGAAGAATAGAATAAATTAATAAACAGTGATCTGCTCCTTTCAACTAATAGATGATTATTCATATTTGTTACCTTAACTAAGTCTTCCACACGTATTCTTTACAATATCTGTATGGTTTACAACAAAGTTATTCCTCAGTATGATTTTCTTTTAGATCCAGGTCTTTACATAGTTCATAAAGCAGTGGGGGGGATTTTAGTTCAGGTTCCACATTCAGCCTAGTTTGATCTCCAGTGGACCGGACCAGTAAAACCACAGCATAATAACCTAAAAATAACAACAACTCCAAATTCCTCCTTTGTTTTAAAGCAAAAAAGTACATTCTGAAAATGTTCACATTTAATGAAATATCTTTTTATTAAACATTATGAACAAACTTAAATTTCTTCAGAAAAATAAGTTCAGTTTCAACAACATTCAGCCTCAGTTTATCATTTCCACATTACAACTTCCAGATCACAGAGTGTCTACAAAAGAACAAAACATTTAGTCTCAGGTGTCTGGAACTGAATGAGATAGTATTTTACTTTATGATCAAAGTCTGACAAAAAAAAGACAAACAACAAAAACAAGACAAAATATTACAAAAACAAGACACAAAATGACAAAAAAATGAGACAAATGACACAAAACAAAACAAAAACAGACAAAATATCAGACATAAAGTTACAAAGTGCCAAAAAAAATGAACAACGACAAAAATGAGACAAAAAATTACACAAAATGACAAAAATGAATAAAGCAAAACACAAAATTACAGAAATAAGACAAAAAACACAAGCAAGACAAAAAGACACAAAACGATAAAAACATGAGACAAACAATAAGTCAGACAAAGAAAACAACAAAAACAAGGCAAAATATTACAAAAATGAGACACAAAAGGACAAAAGAACAATGAACAATCTAGTATTTTACTTTAGGATCAAAACAACTTGTCATGGTCTGAAAATTATTTCAATTTATAGTTTTACAAATTCACAATCTGCAGTTAATGTCTTCTATGTAGTTTTTACACTTTACAAAGTCGTCCCGTGGGCCAGATTGGACCCTCTGGAGGGCCGGTTTTGGACCGTGGGCCGCATGTTTGACACACCTGGGACCCCTAACTTTCCTTATATTTCTTTATTTGTATGATATTCTTTCTAGTGGAATATTTGGCATAATTTGTGTTATCCTGTTTGTTTTTTTTCCAGAACAGAGCTGTCAAGTTTTTAACTTTTAGAAAGCTGGGCTTCATTAATATTTCTTCATTTTTATGATAGTTCTGTTCTTTTAAATACAGATTGACTTGGGGTCCACTGAAATTCTTTCTGAAATCATCTCCTCACATGCAGTTCTGACCTCTTCCCAAAACGATTTAATCTTCATTTTAACATCTTACTATTTAAATGTAATGGCAGAAAACCGCGAAATCTCCACAAACTGCCCAAAATCTGATCGATTTATCACAGCATGAAGAGAACGAGTTTTTAAAGGTCAATGCATGTGCGCGTTGTCGTGGTTGTTGAAGAGTGTGGAGGCTGAAGCAGGTGGACTAACAGGGCGGGTGTTTTTAGTGAAAGCGTGGATCCCAGAGAGTCTTTCCTCTCATGGTGTCTCCCTCTCTGGACTTTCAGGACAGCGCTGTGAGCTCAGCATTCATAGGTCAGATGGTTATAGTGGTACAACAGCAAGACAGAGAATCAATACTGAACTAACTGGCCGAGCTGGAACCACTGGCAAGCCCTGGGTAAGAGGCACGCTCCTCTCAGCGGTGGCGCTTCGCTGATTTATTGCAGTTGTTAAGGAGAAAATTGAGTCAGAAGGTTTTCATTTAATGGCATACTAGTCGGTGGCTGTACTCTAATACAGCACTTGACCTTCAGTTCCAGATAGGAATCAAACAGTGGAATTAACTACTGTACTGACCTGACAGCTTATCTGCTCCTGTACCGTCTAATCACAGTAAATGTCTCATGTTCTCTATGATAACACAAAAAAAAATTTGGATGGAAACCTGAAGAAAAAAACCCAGAAGAAGCAGGGCAGAGTTTGTTGGCAGTCAAACAAGAACGCAAAGGTTTCAGCTTCAGGCTGATTCTCCTTTGTGTGCCTCAATGTGTCCCTTGTGAATGTTTGTGATTGTCCAGCACCACCACCTGCTGGAGAACATCACCACTCACAGTGAATATGAATTAAATCCCAGTTAAGGTAAAACTGCATGGTCACAAGCCAGTCCCACCCTTTCATTTTTGCTCTTCAGGTACTTCGGGGCAATTTCTTGCTTGAGTGGAAAGTACAGAGTAATAAATCCTGCCATAATGAAATAGAGTACTTCACTGGCTGTATACTTTAATGGCCCAGTTGAGGAGTTCTGCTGGTCCTCTTTATCTTTGGCCCCTTGTAAATCCTTATTGAAGCTTCAACACACACATCTATCTTGTCTGGTCTTCCTTGTGCGCTGCAGCTTCAGCAGAATGAAAGAAAGTCTTTGTAATTAAATTACACTAGTTGGTCTTGTCTCGGGCTCTCACGTCCCAGTCTGTCTGAGTAATTATCTTAATGAAGGGGAGAAATTTGATTATAAAAGTGCTGTAACAAACAAATGAATTCACTTAGTCAGGAAGTAAGACATAAAACATTTCTCATTTTCCCTTATGCAGACTAATAGATCACAAGTTCCGGAGTATTTATATATCCTGAACTCCAAACACTCGCCTGCCTAAATGCACAATGCCACTTTTTGCTGCTTTGGTGCAATTTCATAACATATTTCTCATATTCTACTGGTTCTTATTCCATTTCATCTACCTCCCATATTGTACATATCTGGCCTCCTTTGCAGATTTTGTCTTTTTTAATATTGTTTTGTTATATAGGTACATTTGATTCTATTATTTAATGTTGATATTTTATTTCTTATTGCTTGTTGTTGTGCACCGTCCAGTAAAAGCTATTTATATTTTCGTCATGCCATGTATGATGACAATAAAGCCATTCTATTCTATTCTATTTTATTCTATAAATATCCTCCCCTGCTACTCGTCTTCCAGCGTTTCATTGGTTCTGTCTTTGATGAAGTGCAAATGTTGATGATACTAGCTCTTCTCTGCAGGATATTTATCAGTTTATGCTCACATTATTAGGGAGGCTTCTCTCTAAAATATGTGCTGGTGGTTCATGTCTGCTTCGGTAGTTTCAATGCAGCATCATTATCTAATCAGGAAAAGTCTAATTCACACATATATTTAAATCACAGCAGGAGAGTTTCAGGTTTGTGCAGGCGAGAGTCGTAGCTCCTGCTTCATGTTCAGCCCTTCCTTCCTCCTGTTGTCCCTCCGGCGGATCAGATAGTGCTGAGTGCTCCGGACCAAACAAACCTCATCCTGTGTCATTGTTGCCACTTCCCCGTCCTGTCCTGTCCTTTGACATGTTGGCCTCCTCGCTAGACGTTGCTCTCTTTTTTCCTGCTGACAGCAGAAAGGGCAGGAATGTGAGGTTAAAGGAAAAGAGAGGACGCCTGAGGAAGGAGCAGCTCTTCCCTCTGACTCAGTGGAAGGAAGCAGCATCACATGGTTATCTGACTGTATTATTAGTGAAAACAAAACTGGGTCATTTGTCTGTTTTTTTTGTATGACTCTGTCTAGCTTTGACTTACTCATTTTAATTTCTGCATCTGGTGTTGTGCAGTTCTGTAAGGATTACAAGTGTGCCATCTACTGGAGAAATATTAGAGCAGCATTATGTTTACTCAGCTGAGAAGTCAAGGGAAACCTCCTTGTTACTGATATCCTGGAGAAGTTGTGGGATGTCTTGATTTCTGGGTCACTGTGCCAGTATGTGCATTTGTGTGTGTGCTTTTGGAGGATCTATGGTGTGTTTTCGAGCATTAGTTGATTAATTGATTTGTTGGTTGAGATAAAATTGATCAGCAGCCACTTTGGTAATCAGTTATTAAGCTAAAATACCAAACATTCAAGTTTCCTGTATGTGAAGCCTTGTTTGATTTCTATAACTGGAAAACTGGCATTTTCTCTATTTTCTAAAAAAATAAATATATAGTAAACTCAGGCAACAGTAATAATAGTCATCGTCTCTTGCTGTGTGGTGCGGCATACATTTGGTATTCTCCTCTGCTGGGGCAGATTCCAAACATTCCCAACATTTGTGCATGTTGTTACTTCAGCCCCACACATTTATTTACACAAACACAACAGAGAGAGAGGAAGAAAAACAGAAACCCCTTTCAGGCATCATGGGGATATGTGACATTGCTCGCTTCATCAGTTTATTGAAATACATGAATTCTATCACTGAGAAATTGGTCTGACTCACAGGATGTACACTGTCATTTGAACCACATATTTCATGCTACATTCTTCTTCCCTTCTGCTATCCGCATGTTTTTGCTTTGAAAATCCCCTTTGCTATAGGAAACAATAATCAAAACCTTGGAGCACTGAATGTACACGCTGAAAATGGCATGTTTTGACCAAGATTAGGATCAATCACTAAGGCCAGCCTGGCTTTTATCTTTAAGTGAAAGGTTGTAAAGATCTACAAGGAGTATGTTCGCAAATTTTGCTCATCTTCCCACACACACACACACACACACACACACACCAGAATAAGTTCCCCCTAAACACTGTTTTGCAGGGGCATCACTGCTGCATTCTGGGATTGGTGCTGCCCAAGACAACTGTGATTGATTGAAAACAATCCAAACAAGCCCAAACATTTATTTTCCCCCTGTAGCCAAAGGCTAATGAGTGCAGTCAGACCATTCTCCAGCACTGACACCTCACTGTGGAGGTCTGGCTATGCGAGACATCAGACATACCCACAACAAAGCTGTGGCACATGTGCTATGTTTGCCATTTGCCATTGGACACTGCATCAAGTGAAGTATAATGCATAAGGTTGTGTCGCCTCCGTAATCTTACGTATCCCTATTGGTTAATGTGAAAGCATGCAGTTCAGACTTGGGCCGTGTTGAAAGTGATTTGTGAATTTTATTAGTATGACTTGGTAGGATTGCCGTTGCAACTTTTTTCGGAAATGTGACGAGGACGCTCACTCAGACATGAAGCCGACACATTTAGAAGCTGTCAGATCAATGGAAGGAAGGCATGTCTGAAAGGGGCAAGAGAAAGACAGATAAAAAGAGATGCTCCACGTATCTCTGGAGGAACCCATCTTAAAAGCAGAAAAGGTCTGAGAAACATGTCTGCATTCACAATCAGCCTCTGTCTCCACGGCTAAAGTGATGTCTCAGCACAGAGCCTGCACCTGTCTGGATCCGGTCCTTATCATACCAATTTGCTGAGAATAAATCCAGCCTATATGAATCCTGTGTGGTTTTCCTGTCAATAGACCTATTTGTATATACTCCATGAAAATGATTTGTCAGCAGTCTCCAGTCTCAACGACTGAGCTGCGTAGCATCACTCGCTGGAAAAATATCCTCGTCTCACTCTGAATGTTGATGGCCCGAGGCAAGGATTCAACCAAGGTTTCCTCTTTAGAAGAAACTGCCACTCAGCACAGTTTGACAACACGAATCAATGATCAAGCTGCTTTTCATCAACTCCTGCCATTTTCTGTAATTTTATTCATGCGCGTCTTACTGGAGGCTCACTTTTCTTTTTTTTTTTTTTTTTTTTTTTAAGAAATGTCAATAGTTAGTGAAAGTGGGTGTGCGTTTGTGTGAGTGTGTATGTATGTTTGTGTGTCACGCGCTTTCCCAGCAGTCCATCCATCCTCTCTGATTAACTCCTCATGTGTCCTGTTGCCTGCGGCGATTAATTAATGACCCATTTGCTTAATTGCAAAGGAGCTAGCAGGACAAAGAGAACAGCATTATGAGCTATTACGCGGGGATTGGAGGGCTAATGTTTGTGTTGGGATTTAGGCATGAGGGAGAAAGCAGGTGACACTGAGTTGGGGAAAAGCTGGAATTAAAGTCAGCTTAAAGAAAATTATGCACAAAAGTCCTGGGATGTTAGAGGTAACCGGAATACTGTCGACTGTATTCCTTGTCTTTCCCTGATAGTATTTCTCTCTCCCTCTGTGCATGTGTGTGTTTCCAACCATTGTGAGTGTGGGTTTAGATCTGTCCAACATGGCACCACAGAAGCTTCATGTCCGTCTCTGTGTCATTGTGCTGAATGTGCTTTCCCAAACACAGCACACATTGTCAACAGTCACCCGTTCACTCTGACCATCTGTCGCAGGCCTGCCTGGGCTTCCCTACGCAGTTTGTCCACAAGCTGTGGCTGCCATTTGGTTTTCCCATAAAAGTCACTTGAAGGTTTTGTCCTAATTTTTCTACACCAAGGGTCCATGTGAGGACATGGCTCAACTTCAGTTGCACTTGTGTAGAGATGCTTGCTAAAATGAGAATAAATCCGATTCCTGTTGTCATTTATTTTAGTGGAGATTTCCCAGTATTTTGATTGTTTTCATCTTTACATTAAGCAATAATATTTGTAGGCTGCACATCAGAGCAAAATAATATTTTTTATTTAGTATTTTTTAATAAGGATTTTAACTGAAGAAAATGTTCTGTTGCATTGTTTATATTATGCAAATAAATGATTTGAAGACCTACTTAAAAGTAAATTACTGCAACTAGACTATGGCCTCATTAATGATAAAGTAATGAGTGCAACGTTCAGGGTGCGACTGTAATCTGTAAACTCAGGTTACACTTAATCTCATTGCTATTTTGAGCCTTCACCTTATCTGATGACTGATATCCTCCAAAATGTCTGACTTCTTAAGCAGTCTGTCCTAGAAAAACAAGACGCCGGTGTTATTCGCCTCCCCAGTCTGTTCTCCAGCTCATCTGTACTCCTCCTGTGCTGCTCCTACCATGTGTTTCTTTCAGCAACACCAGGTTCTTCTGCATTTATATTCATGCCAGGTCCCCGTGCCAGTGTGGGTTATGTCCGCTGGCTTAAGTTTGTATATACAGCAGCTGCTTTCACATGAAGAACTAATATAAAAACTGGACGGGAGGGAGAAGGGAGAGGATGGGCTGATAATGGGGGAGGAATGGAAGGAAGGAGTCCTTAGCACTGGTTGAATCTAAACTGAAATGGAACAATAAGTATTAAAGCTGAAGCACCACTCACAACTCCGATGTTTTCTGGAGAGGGCTGTCTGCACTGTATAGCTTTAATGGCATGCAGAGGGTAATCATACAAAACTCCAGGCTTGATGGGGATGTATGTCACTGCAGGTATTGCATTTCTGTGAGTTGCAGATACAGATGAGCGACAAAATGAAGGAAAATCCAACATGAAATGTCTTTGTAAAGGTGTTGGGACACCCAGGGGTGCTTCCAGAAATTCTTTATATGGGTGGCAAGATGGAGCCACAGAGAGCCTCGGGGTGGCACACAGAAACCAAAAGCCAGAAGTGAATTTTATTATTATGTTCTTGAACTGTATGAATATGTTATATATATCAGTTAAAAATTAAATACTGTTACACTGTGCTCCTTATTTTAGAGTGAAGGTCACCAGTTTTCTGATATGGCTAATACATGCACAGTTAACATTTAAGGCAGGAGTGTCAAACATGCGGCCCGCGGGCCAAAACCGGCCCTCCAGAGGGTCCAATCCGGCCCAGAGAAGACATTAACTGCAAATTGTAAATTTGTAAAACTGTAAATTTTAAATAATTTCTAGACAAGTTGTTTTGATCATAAAGTAAAATACTAGATTGCTCATTGTTCTTTTGTCATTTTGTGTCTCATTTTTGTAATATTTTGTCTTGTTTTTGTTGATTTTTGTCGTTTTTTTTTTTTTGGGCTGACTTTTGTTGTTTGATCGTAACGTAAAATATTATATTGTTCAGTTTCAGATAGCTGTGATTAAATGTTATGTTTGTAGACACTCTGTGATGTGGAAGTTGTAATGTGTAAATGATAAACTGAGGCTGAATGTTGCTGAAGTTTAACTTATTTTTCTTCAGAAATTTCAGGTTATTCATAATTTTTTGTCAAAAGATAATTCCTTAAATGTGAACATTTTCAGAGTGTACTTTTCTGCACTAAAACAAAGGAAAGATTTGGAGCTGTCGTTACTTATCGATCATTATGTTCTGATTTTACTGGTCCGGCCCACTTGAGATCAGATTGGGCTGAATGTGGAACCTGAACTAGAATAAATTTGACACCCCTGATTTAGGGCATCAGAGTGACCACAGAACAAAATAATCCAGGAGATGAGGTGAGAGTATTCGAGGGAAAATGTTGACCCACAGGCCAGACATCCAGAAAGTTCTAAGTGTGATGATGTGATAATAATATATCTAATTTAGCCAATTATGGTACAATAAAATGTGCTTTCATTGCCTCCTGTGGCTGTATTTTGATAATAGGTTAACTGATTAGAGAAGGTCAAGTTGCATGATGCATTCACAATAATGTCACTGCTGCAAATGTCCTGCTGTTAAACAGAAAAATCTTCCTCTTGAAAATAAACTTGATATAGCAGAAAAATATTGTAACTTCACCAAATGAGTCACCTTTAGTATCAAGCTGTGATGGAGCTCATGATTCAGCTGCAGATTATAAACCGTGACTCACGTGTATGAAGTGAAGGAAAGTACACAGTGTTATTTACCGTTAGCTCCCGATCGATCCTGTTTCCATGTCGGAATAATTTATAAATGTAATTAATGAACTTACTGCTGTTGTGCATAAACGCGCACAGATCTTTCTCTTTGGAGACGCTCATATTGATCCTGCTGCTGTCTGATGCTGCAGGTATTTAATAGAGGTCGACCGATATGGGATTTTCAAAGGCCGATGCCGATACAGATTTTTAAAAAAATTTTCAGCCGATGGCCGATATCTAAAGCCGATTGTAGAAGCCGATTTTTAAGGCCGATATCCTTTTTTTTTTTTAAAGCACATCGATTACAAAAGGCAATTTAAACACTAAAAGTATATACATGTATATATTACAAATTAAATACACTGCATTTTCTCTCTTACCAAGAAACAAATCTCTTACCTGTTTTTTTTTTTTTTTTTTACCAAATAAGCAGGTGTGGAGCGAGGCTTGTTGCCTGGCTCACTCGCTCCGCTCATGCTCTGCTCTCCTCTCTGAGTGCCGGGGGTCCTTCTAAGGGAAAAGCGGTCGCAGCAGCTGCCCGTATGGGTGCCTGATCACAAATCGGCTTTTTATTTGTAAATATCGGCCGATGGCCGATATTGAAAAAAGTCCATATATCGGCCCAAAATATCGGCCGGCCGATGTATCGGTCGACCTCTTGTATTTAATAAACTCAAAGGAAAGAGTCCTAGAAAAAGCTGAAGGCAGCTAAACTCACAAAGTGGCTGAAAAATGAAGACATTACAGAAATGCAAATAAGTGCAGTTCCTCCAGTGGCCACTAGAGGCTGACTCCAAAAGTCTGTCAGTCCCTGTAGACATCCATGTTAAAATGGTAAAAATAAACATGTTTCCAGGCTTGAACGAAAATGGCTTTGAGCTCTCATTTATGACATCCACAGGTGGGGGTGTGTCCAATATTTGTCATGTACAATAATATATTAGGGTCGAGGACATTTTGAATGAATATGAATGAATGCCATCCTAGGACAGTCCATGGCCCAGAACCGACTGCATCACCTGCCTCAGCTCCAGTTGTTTTCCACCTCTAGCTGGACGTTAGGAGGACCAGCATTGTCAAGATGGCAACAGGAAGAATGACCACACTTAGCTTCAAAACCTCCATTCAGGCAACCCATGCGTGCCTTGACAGAGTTTATCCATCTTTATGTACAGTCAGTGGTCACCACCTGCCATCAGATCAGCTTTGATGTGCCTTACCATTGATTCTCCAAGTCTGTGGAGCTCTACTGGAAGGATGGGACACCATGGCGTTGAAGGTGCTGTAGATTATAAGATTTTATTGATCATATTTTATTGAAACAGAAATGCTGAATGAACCAGTTTGCAGCCTTACACCCTTGGAGGTGGCTCTTCTGATGAAGGTAAAACCAGTTTTTATAGACTTGTTCAATGTGATGTCATCTCTTTCCCTCTCTTTATTTGTTCTGTGCTACAGCGTTTTTGGTACTTTTACTATGTTATTTGTAGGAACAGGTGTATGTTCTATTCATTTATTTATACTGACCTGCTGCGTTTTGCATTTTTTATCTTCTACCTTGTTTAATTGTGCTCCACTCTCTGCTTCTCTGATTATTTGTCTTTGTTCGGTCCGACTGGCGTTCTGTTGTAATATTGTTTTCCTGAGTATGTTCTTTTTCCTGACTTTGTAAAATCTGTTTTGAAAAGGTGCTAGATGTGTATTCTATGTGTATTTTACTCACGGTTTTGAGAGAACAGAGCTCTCTGTACCATCACATCTTATATCTTCATCTAGACTTTCCTGCCTGAATTGTTGTTTATTTTCACTTTAGGTAGAACAGGATTTTTTATTTTTATGACCCAGGTGGTGTGCATAAAAAAATCTACAAATTCCTGCCTTTAAATCCCAGTTTAATTTCAATAATACACACAGCTGTCATTCTAGCCAGAATCCGGTCCTTTTATTAGAGTCAGCTCCAGGTTGTTTAGTGTAGGTGTTTACTTCTAAATTGCATCTCTCCGTGTTTTGCCCCAAGTCCTTATCTTGTTTATGGAAACAACATTATCATCATACTGCTTCCTTGTGACTTTATGTACTGCAGTACCATTTTACACACATTACCCCTCACATGGCAGTCGGATAAGTGGCAGGCAGGAAAGTCTGAGATAAGATCCTCATTACGCAATTCTGTTCTTTTTCTATGTTACACATATAACAGTGCAAATCAGCTGACAAATGATGAGTGTATCTACTGAATTTCACAAACTGAGCCTGCTGAGGTGTTTAAGCCACCAGAAACAACTGCAGGTTATTCTCTTCAAATAACTGAAGCTTAGTTTTGGTGTCGGTTTTGTTGACATCTTTTCTGGCTAATGCTCAGAGTGTATTTCCTTTTGTCGGAGAAGACAAAAGGTGTTGTTGTTGCGAGAGGAGAATAGACGGCTTTGTGGTGACTTTCTATACTTGCGCAGGCCTGAGTTACATGGCAGCGTAGCCTCCTTTGTCCAGGCAATGGGATAGCTGCTCTGTGGCAAAGCAGAGGTCTGAGCGGAGAGGGGGGAGGGATGAGGAGCTGCGAAACAGATACGAGTCCTTAGCTTCAGGTAGGGTGACCGAGAACACCATGTGATGTTACGTAAACAAAGAGGATCTTGGCCTCGGGCTGGAGGAGGATTGGTACGCCGCTGAGAGAGAAAGAGGGAGTCGCTCGGCAAAGTTTGTTTGTGTTCACCTTGTCTAAACCGCAGCCTTTGTGAGAGTTTCCTGTGTGGTCTAGACTGAGCTGGGATTTGTGGTTTAGGTGACGTGAGGATGCATTGAGAGGAGCATCGTGAAATGTCCGTCTGGCGTCATGATTTCCAAATACGGAAGATTAGTCATATCTGATAAATGGTTTTTAAGATGCCGCTAATGCATTCAAAAATGATTAATGGTCTTAAAATTGTCCTTGTCCGACAATTAATGAAAACATTAGGATTTGGCTCGATCACATGATACTTGTTTGTGTCTTGCTGCGCTCTGGTGCAGCAGAAAGACGGATCGCTTGGGTTTTTCTGAAATGCATCAGGACCACAATCCATTTATAAACAATGATTTAACATTTACATCAGCAGGCTTGATGAATTGTGGTGAAAAACCATTCACGCATGACTTATTAACATATATAACCGCAGACATGGTGGCTTTTAGAGAATGAGGAAGCAGAGAACAGTTCATCACATGTACAGTTGTAAATATCAGTAGGTTGTGAATAAATGGATTTAGGATTTTTCCAGAAGGTAACTGAGCCAACGGCGGAGGACTCTTTCTGATGAATTAAAGGGACTGTTTGCCATTTAAGGACTCGTGCTTCTTTGCTTTTTGATGAAGAGTTAGATGAGAAAATCAATACCACTCATGTCTGTCCATTAAATATCAGGCTTCATCCAGCAGCTGCTTGCCCTGGTTCTGCTCAGCGGTTAGAAAATTATAAATTAACAGTTGGTCGGCAACCAGCAAGTAATCAGCTGAGACTCCATGAAGTTTCTGCTACTTGCCAAGAAAGAGTTGAGTACATAACCCCCACAAAATCTTTTACATTTTGGTGTTTATAAAGACAAAACAAACAAGATGTAAAGTGTTAATTTTTCCTCTGAACCTCAAGCATTTTGGGTGTTTTGTGTGTCTGTTATATTTTTACTCACTGTGAGCTCATTTTTCACTCAATGGAAATGGCACAACTATGGATAGAAAATAAGTAAAATTAAAATTCCGTAAACTATCAAAAAAATTATTGTTCATTTACTTAATTTACTGAATTGATGTGTTCTGCATTTTCCAGGTGCTTTAGGTGTTACTGGGAGAATAAAGGCAGCTTATAACAATTTACTACATTAATTTGTTTCCATACTTGTCTCCTATATGCTTTGTGTAAACACAGTCTGTAGTTCAGTCAAAAAAATCCCATAATTTTTTTCACATGAGTGATGTTTATTGCAGCTGAATCGAGAATCATTTTGTGTCGAGGACGACAAAATCACTGTTACTATTTTGGGGGGATTTTTTGTATGTGGCATGTAGAATACAGTTATTTAGATAAAAACATCATTATTTTAAGCTTAGATTTAATTCCTGACAGAACTGAAAGTCACACATGATTTTGTTTTTGCAGTTTCTGACCATGATGAATAGTGTGATCTCGGTGATTTTATCTTATTTTTTGAAATGTAAAATATTCAAACATGCCGGGGCGTTTTGTGATTTATCGGGTTTAGAAGTTTAATGGGCTTTAGAGGCAGTTTTTTATTCAGTTGGTTAAGCCCATTGACTGTACATAAAAATAAATGAAAAATGTCTGACGTCACTTTCAGAACAGCGTTTTTGAAAGTGTGTGGTGACTCCAGCTGACTTGGCTCTGTCTGACGCTGCCTAACTCCTGGCGGATTTAAAAATGAGGAATGAGATGGCGTGAAGTAGGCTATGCAAACATGTCATGGACTGTCCTGTGAGGTATCCACCTGCTATGTAAAGAGGCCGCACCTCTTTAATTGTGTCAAAATTCACCCCTGGTACAATTGTCAGGAATGCAAAATTAAGCAAAAGCGACAAAAAATGTTTTTGTACCAGACAGCAACATGTTTTTTTCCCTGCTGTAAAGTTGGTTTAATTTTAATATGGGGGTCTGTGGGATTTACTTGCTTTTTGTGCCTGCCTCTAGTGGCCATTCTTGGAACTGCAGACTTCAATGTTGGTTTCATTGGCTGTTGGTTGTCTTGATCCAAAACCTACAGCTTTTCTCTCAACACTGATAACTCCTCCATTTCACCCTCCCCTTAAGTTAAGAGTCTGGACGTCATCCTCGACAGCGCTCTATCTTTTCAGTCTCACATCAGTAACCATACCTGGCCTACTTCCACCTACAAAACATCACTCGTCTCCACCCCTTCCTCACCCCCCACACCGCCGCCATGCTTGTCCACAGCCTCGTCACTTCCCATCTGGACTTCTATAACTCGCTACTCTTTGGCCTCCCTCATAAAACCCTCCATAAACTTCAACTGGTCCAGAACTCAGCTGACCTCCTCCATCCACCTCATCACTCCTGCCCTCCAACAGCTCCGCTGGCTCCCGGTTCTGTTCTGCATCCAATTCAAAATCCTCCTGTTAACATTTAAGGCTATCCACAACCTCACCCCCAAATATCTGTCCGACCTCCTCCCTGTTCCCACTCAGTCCCGTTCCCTCAGATCCTCCTCCTCTATTCACCTGTCTGTCCCTCCACCCGTCTCACCACCATCTCTGGAATTCATTACACCCCAATTCAGAAACATCGGTTCATTCCTCCATTTCAAATCACAACTCAAAACACATCAGTTCAAAACTACATATTCCATTTGACACCAATTATCCTGTGTCTTGTATTGTTTTTAATATGTATGGTGTATATATGAAGATAATTGTTTGCATGGTGCCCTTGAGTGCGGAGAAAGGCGCCTTCAAATAAAATGTATTATTATTGGTGGAACACGATTAAAATGTGTAATCTAATTAATTAGAGACTTTGTAATTAATTGTGATTAATCGCATTTTGTCAAATAGCAATATTTGACACAGCACATTTTTTTCAATTCAAATAAATTTTGGTTGACGACTGAAATAGATGTATACGTGAACTTAAACAACAATAATGTTTGTTTCATTTATATTTATCTGCATTTTTCATCTATGACATTCACAGATTACTGCAAAGTGCAATTATAACGATAATATTCAACATTTTAAGACTTTTTGTAAGCACTTACAGTGTCTTGAAAAGTGGCCTATTGTGGGCTGGTTACGCTGTTTGCCGGTACCAAGACTGTCGTGGCTAATGTATGGTGCATCTCCCTGGAGCTCATTTGCATAAAGTAGTTTTATTTATGCAAATGCAGCGCGGGGAGCGGAGGTCCGACGCATCGCGAAACTTTGGTTAAATGTTCAAACTAGCTGTTGTTAAACTGGAACGAGGACAGATTCAGCAGTTTATTTCTCACCTCAAATGCTTTCAGAAATACTTTTTGACAAACAGTTTTCGTATTAAAATAGAAAGTTTCAGACTGAATCACCATGTTGGTCTGACATTTCTGCACTGATTTACTCTTCATTGTGGCTGGCAAACAGACTTTAGGTGCCTTACCACCACCCACTGTGCTGGAGTGTTCATCAGTGTTACCAGTGTACTAGAAATTAGGGAAATGACAACAGTGCGATTAAATATGTTATTTTTTTTACTGTTATTTTTATGTCATTAATTAATTGTAATTAAAGCGTTAAAGTCCAGCCCTAATTATTTTTATTATTATCTAGCTCTAACGATTACCACATGGTTCAAACCAAACTACTTGTTGAACGCTGTTTTCATTTTTTTATGCTAAGCTAACCAGCTGCCGGCTCCTGCTGCCTATTTATCCTACAGACATGGGGTGTGGTATCAGCCCTCCATCCAACTCTCCACCAGCAAGCAAATAATTTCCCACTTGGTTTGGACAACATGAACACAGATAAAACACCCCCCCACACACATTTTTTCCCTCCCTCTCTTGATCCTCCTTGTAAATAAATGTAATTTACAGCCGCTGAGAAGAACAGTCCCTCAGAGTTCAGGCGACTAAATCAACTTGCAGCACAACAACTCGAACAACGGGCCGGTCTTCGAGGAACTGTTTGGAATACGAGATCATTGAGAGGAGAAAAGAGAGGGAGAGGGATAGCTTTAACATGGGGGGAGGGATACACTTTCTTCAGTTACATGCATGACGGCACACACACACACACACACACACACACACACACACACACACACACACACACACACACACACACACACACACACACACACACACTCTTATCTGCAGCCTGAGGGAGTCAGAGTTGGCGAAGGTCCCCCACACAGAAATAGTCACCACGGCTCTCCACGCCTCTTGATTACCTCTTTAGATCTCAGCAGGTGAAGGACAATATTGTCCAGGCATTGTATGGGAAAACCCAGCTCCAACCCCACAGCTGTACCTCACATTTGCATTTGTTTCTTTCCCTCCTGAGTTCATACTCTGTTCTCTATCTCTCTGCTCTGAAATCCCCCTTGGAGAATATATGTGGCTTCATTATTCATATTTTGGTATTGAAAATTTCCCCTAGGATTTCATATTGCTACCTTGATCAGCTTTAATTATGAGTTTTTCTGTGTGTGTGTGTGTGTGTGTGTGTGCTTCACATTAAATGAACCAGTGTCTGTGACTGGCCATGTGAAGTGGTGTGTGACACTGGTAACTGCAGGCTATGATGGTTCATTTTCCTTGCGAGTGACTGGGCCGACTCGTCGTCCTCTCAGGCTTTCTTGCCCTTTGAATTACATTGTCTGTGTGTGTGTGTGTGTGTGTGTGTGTGGTGTAATATGTGTTTGTAGGACTTTCTTTGTGTGTGTGGAGAGCGTTAAGAAATGGGCCTGTCAGAAGTGAATGATCAGACTAATCAGGTGGAACATAGGAGACAGCAGGATTAAGCCACACTGGGGAGAAAAAGCTCAAATATAGCCGGGATCAGGACACGCCTCATGTTATGTGTGTTTTGGTGTGAGCGAAATGCGAATCGAGTAGTCTTGTGATGCTTCATGATCGGTCTTTTTTCTCCATTTAATTGCTTCACAGTGTTATGAGATGGAAGTTTTTCAAAAATCTGTCATCAGCCTTCCACATTTACTTTGTGTCAAACCCATTTTAGTTCAGGTTCCACATTCAGCCCAATTTGATCTCAAGTGGATTGGACTAGTAAAATCAGAGCATAATAACCTATAAATAACCACAACTCCAAATTTTTCCTTTGTTGTAGTGCAAAAAGGTACAGTTCTGGAAATGTTCACATTTTAGGATTTACCTTTTTACAAAACATTATAAACAATCTGAGATTTGGTCAGAAAAGTAAGTGCAATTTCACTAACATTGTGTTTCAGTTTATCATTAGACATTACAACTTCCAGATCACAGAGTGTCTACAAAGGAAGAAAACATTTAGTCACAGGTAACTGGAACTAAATGATGTAGTATTTTACTTTATGATAAAAACAACAAAAGTCAGACAAAAAAAGACAAAAAACAACAAAAACAAGACAAAATATTACAAAAATGAGATGCAAAATGCCAAAAAATGTGACAACGCCAAACAAAACAAAAAACGGACAAAAAGTTTGACAAAAAAGTTCCAAAGCAACAAAAAAGTAGACAAACAACACAAGCGAGACAAAAGGAAACACAAACCATCAAAAAACGAGAAAGTATAATTCTTCTAACACAAAAGAACAAAAATATGAGACAAATGGCAAAAGACAAAAAAATGACAAAAACAAAATATTACAAAAATGAGATACAAAATGACAAAAGAACAATGAACAATCTATCAATCAATTTTCATTTATGATCAAAACAACTCGTCATAGTCTAGAAATTATTTTAAATGTATAGTTTTACAAATTACAACTTGCAATTAATTTCTTCTGTATAATTTTTACACTTTACAAAGTCATCCCACGGGCCGGACTGGACCCTCTGGAGGGCCGGTTTTGGCCCACGGGCCGCATGTTTGACACCTCTGGTGAAAAGTCTCATCTGGTGAGGTTTTAAAGGCACATTTACACCGACATCTGGTAATATCTGCCTCTTCGTCCCTTTGAGCGCTCTGCCAAACAAGCAGGTATTTCAAAGACAAACCGTTTCACCAGCGCTCCTTAATAGCATTAACTGTTAAGCACAATGGCTTATTCTGTAATAAAGCCTGACATGTTGTTTACCTCCCATAACAATCAACCCCTTTAACATAAATGAACCTTACAAGCCTAAACGGATAGATCATCAGCCAAGTAGATAACAGCCTGTGTTTATCTCCTCCATCTATCCATTTAGTTATTCAGTCGCTGATAAACGTACATTCTCGCACTCATTTGCCCTGACAAATATTGATGCCGCTTTGGTTTGTAATGCGTCGGGATAAAAACAATCATCAATATTAATGGCCACTCTATTTGGAGATAATGCTCACATTCATTATCTTCCATTAATGTTTGTTTACCTAATTTGATTGGACTATAACCTCCGCAAAGGCATATCATGCACAGCGTTGTTTATGCGAGGAATCCTGAAAGAGTGGAAGCTAATTGAACTGAAAGTCGAATGCACTCTGTGAAAGTTAGTCGTATTTTCAATCAGAGATTCTCCAGATACCACCAGGGCTTACCTTTATCATATTTCACATCATGTTGTTATCATTCACCTCATTACACTTTCAATCAGACTTGCACAGCATTACCAAACAGTGTGAATCCAATTTTCCTTTCTCTTTCCCCTATTATTATGATTATTTCCCTTTCTTATACTCACTGCTCGTGTTCCTCCCTCTTTCACCTTCTCGGCTGTCTCTCCAGAGCTGCTCTAATTAAACACGGGGTCGGTGGTGGTACAGAGTCTTCCAGCCGAGCAGAGGAGAAAGGCTCTAATTCCAGCTCTCAGGATGGAACTATGACACACAATGGCCCTGCCATCCTCTCTGCCCCCCATAGATTCCCAACTGAAAGCCCTCTCCTCAGGCAGCTTTTTAATAGGCCTCCCCTCCCTCTGCACACACACACACACACGACACACATATAAACACACACGCAAACACACGTGCACCTATGCGGCGGCACACATGTACAAAGCACACGTAGACACACAAACACACACAAGCCATTGACCCCCTGTGTGTGTCTGTCACTTGTGCTGCAGCTCACACTGCTCTGGGCCTTTTGAAGTGCTCCTCAGGCCAGACGACAGCCTTTTTACTTTCCACATCATGCAGAGGTGCAACCGCTAAGCTAAAGCTACTGCTCCGACCAGCCAGCTTTGTAAGAGCGGCTCTCGAGGGCAGTCTGATAGGGGACTAAAGGTTCTTGGCAATTTTCCCCACATGATGTAGATTTTAAAAGCACTCGATGCATGAAAATTTAGCAAGGAAAAAGTATTGAGGAAGCAGGTACTTCCAGCTGGATGCAGTTTTTCCTCTGCCGAAATTGGGGTTAAGTCCTTGTTTTCTGAAGCCCCCATTTGATTTCATTAATTCAGATTTGGCTGATATAAGTTTGGACATCTGAGTGTGTTATAAGATAACGTTATTTCTTTTACACCGACAAATCAAAGATAAGATGGTTTTACCTTAGCTGACATGTTTCAACTGCAGTCTTCTTCAGAGCGTCATCTGATGTGTGCTGACGTGTTCTTTTTATCATGTGACCTATCTGACAGATCTGTCAGAATCTGTCAGATAGGCCACGCCCCCCGCCGTCCGGTGGTCTCTGGAGGATGGAGTCCCAGGTATTAGAGGGTGTAGCTCCTCGTCCCGGTTCATGGAGCAGCTCGCCTGCTTCCTGATCTCTATGGCCTCCTTGATCCATCGTTTATGCTTGTTGGTCTCTGATGTTAAAATCCTCCCCCTGTCCCAGTCCATGATAAGATTATTTCTTTTGCAGTGATCTGTGATGGCTGATTTTTTTTGTTTTCTTGTTTGGCTTTTTCTTTTTGTGTTCTTGTGAGTCGTCTGATTGTTTCCTTTTCGCATTCTGTCTCTTGTTCTTTTCGTCTTGTGTTGAATGATCTGCCTGTTTCTCCAATGTATGTTTTCTCGCAAGATTTGCATGGAATTTCATCAATGATGTTGCATTTCTTGTCCGGTTCTATTTTGTCTTTGGGATGGACTAATAGCTGCCGGAGTTTTGTATGTGGTTTTACTGCTGTGTTGATGTTGTGTTTTTTCATTATGGGCTGTATGGGTTCTGTTATCCCACGGATATATGGGATGGTGATTACGTCTTTGTTTTTATTGTCCGGTTGTTGTGTGCATTTTGTTTGTGTTTCCTTTTGTTTTTTTACTTTGTTTTTAGCTTGTTGTTTTCCTTTGTTGATGGCCCATGTCGGGTATTGGCAGTGTGTGAGTGCGTTCTTGATGTGTTTTTCCTCCTCCTGTTTGTTTTTATCGTCTGTTATGATGCTGGTCCGTTCATGAAGTGTTCTAACTACTGATAGTTTGTAAACTGTGGGATGTTCTGATGTCCAGAGGAGGTTCTGGTCTGTGTGTGTAGGTTTCCTGTAAACTGTGATCTTAATGCTGCCGTCTTCTCTGTGGTGTATGTTTAAGTCCAAAAATGAAATAGTCCAGTTTATTTCTTCTTCGTGTGTGAATTGTATATTTCCTGTGTCGTCCATGTTGTTCAGATGATCGGTAAGTTCTTGTGTGTCCAGATTGTATTATTTCCAGGATGTCATCAACATATCGTTTCCAGAGTGTGGGTCTGCAGTGTGTGGGTGATGTGTGGATGGCTTTCGTTTCTAGGTCCTCCATGAAAATATTACTCATTATTGCAGATAGTGGATCTCCCATTGCAAAACCTTGTTTTTGACTGTAGATAATTCCTTTGAACTGAAAATAGGTGGATGTGGCAACAAACCGGAGTTCGGAGAAATTGAGGCCTCTTGTTAAAACTGTTTGTTCAGGTTCCGTGAGGGTGCGTTGTGATAAGTTTTGTACCCATTGGTTATTGAATTGTGTGTGTGTGTGTGTTTGTTTCTGTTTTTTCTTTCTCTTAGTTTGCTCAGTTTTTGGATGTGGCGATTTTTCGTTGCAATGAATTCTTCTTCGTGTGTACGTTTTAAATGTGAACTTATTTCTTTGTGAATGTCTGGCTCCGAAGTGAGGCGTTCTTTGAGTTCGTTTGAATAATCCTGTATAAGTGTGTTGATTTTTTCCAGTTTATTTACCGTAGTCCTTATCCTCTCTCTGATGAGAGCCTTCTTTGCTTTGTTTATTATGTTTTCTGCATTTTTTGTTGGGATGGGGTTCCTGATGTTGAGGCTTTTTGGTGTTGTGTCCTCGTTTCTGCATCGGAGATTGAATGTGAGGTGGTTTCTGTGGCTCGCTCGCTTCTTTTCCAGCTTTTCCAAACGGCGGAATATTACAACACAGTCTTTATCCAGTCTTCCTCATAATATTTTCGCTTCTTCAGAGCATCAGATGACGCTCTGAAGAAGACTGCAGTTGCAGTTGAAACATGTCAGCTAAGGTAAAACCATCCTATCTTTGATTTGTCGGTAAAAGAAATAACATTATCCTATGATAGTCAACGACAAAATGAACATCATCCAAATATCTGAGTGTGTTGTTTCAGCTTTGCTTTTAGTCCAGAAACATTATTCAAAAATCTAATTTGTAAATTAAATTCAGACATTCAGACACCGTGGTTATTGAGGGGAACTCAATAAGAGCTTTGGCTTTGTTATTTGGAAGCAACATCTGGCAATGCTCTATTTTTTATTGTTAACAAATCCTATAAAAACAACATTCTCACCAATGAATTAATGGTACTAATAAGTATCGCTGTTATGGCCAAAGGCTGAGTTTATTCCTCTGTTCTGTAGAGTCGTTTGTTGTCCAGAAACTATTAAACACACAATGAACAACACAGTCTCTCTGACTAACATGCTGCTTCTATACCTTCCATGTATCAGTCTGCACCTGGAAATAGTCTATAACAAAACTGTTCACTGACATTTGCTAAAAACTGCAGTGACCAGATTTTTGAGGAAATTACTGAACATTTGTTGTTTTTAAATCATATATTTGTTGCACTGACATCTTCACTGGGAGAAAATTATTGCCACAGACGAGACGAGGAAGTCCAAAAGAGTAACTTCTTATCCTCAACATGGACATGGAGATGACTGAAAGCTTCTTTTAGGTTATGTGTGGGCATGTGCTGCTGGGGGCGGGGGTGGCTCTAAGCTGTATCCTGGGTATTGGATCTTTGTCGATGTGTTTTTGCCCTGAATGATAATTCCGCCTGTTGGAAAGACTAGGGGTTGTTGTGCAACATCTTGGCGCTCGGCTCTTCTCTCCTTTTCGTGCCATCTTCTCCCCTCCGTCACTCTCTGTCCTCACTCCTCGTTTTCCTTCCAGCTACCCTCCTCCAGCCCTTTTGCGCTCTCCGAGACTGTAGATGTGCCTCGGTAACACAAAGAGACAGTGTTCAGTCAGGGTGGGAAGAGTGAGAGAAAAGCCTCATCTGCTCGTCTCCATTATGTATTGATCTGGACTCCGTTTAGTGCAGCGAGGGCAGGTTTATCTCTACCTATATAGATGAAAGAGGGAAACAACAGGAGAAAGTTGGCCGTGTGTTGTCCTCGGTGTGTTGATCTGATTTCTTCTCAGTGATAAACAAGGTTTGTTGAGGAGGGAGGGGATGGCGGCTGTGGACTAGAGACAGAAAATTAGGCAGCTGATATAGCAGCCTGCTTGTGAAATCGCTCTGTGCTAATGTGTATGGACTATAAGCCCATTGATCTGTAGGGAGAATTAATTTGCTCTGGCACTAATGCAGGAGAGAGCTAACTTCATGTTTTTAGCCAGCGTCAGATCCAAGCTATGTTCAATTAAGCTTGGTAACAAAGGTAGAGTGATGCACTTACAACCGCCATGCATAATCTGAACCGTGGGACGGAGTTATAGACACGATTTTTAGAAACACCATGGCCTGTCTTCATGCAAGTGCATTCTGATTTGTAACGAATGTCTAATTTTATAATTCTGAGCAAAAGAGCAGTTAAAAGTTGTTATATGGGTAAATATTGCTGCATATGGTGTAAGCTGTTTATCATTATTACAGCATCCTGCTCATTCAGCTGCAGCGTTTAGCCTGAGGGTGGCTTTACATACAAGCTGTTTATGTGTGTTTGTGTGTATTTCAGCATCGGGGGCTTTCCCAGGCTCAGGGTTCCACAGGTGATGAGGGTCCTGCAGATTGCCTTCTGTATGTTCTCGCCAAACCCCCTCAGGTGTAGGGTGTGTGTGTGTGTGTGTCGGGGTGTGTCTGAGGCTGCGTGTCTGGGAAGATGTGATATCTCAATGACAAAGCACGGTAATAGTAGGTTAGGCTTTAGTCATAAAGCAATTGGAATAATCCACTGGTTTACCAGCAAAGCTCCCAGAACACCCACACTGAGAACGGCCTGAGTCAGGCTTCAACAGGGGACAGACAAAGAAACAAAAAGAGGAGAAAGCGAAGAAGAATAGAAATAAAGCTGTGTACTTCCACGTAAACAAAGCAGGTGGAGGGTTATGTAACTATCAGATGGACACTTTGTTGTGATAATCCCGAACCGGAATACACGATACCCTCGCAACAAAAGTTCGACTGTCAGGTGTTTAGAGTCTCAGTAAATGAATGCACGCTTGATAGGCTTGCTGCAACTTGCTCTTCTCACCCACCTCTACTCAAAAACATAATCTTTACTTGCAGACACACACACACACACACACACACACACACACACACACACACACACACACACACACACACACAGAGCCTGGTGAGCAGATTAAATCTGACAGATAAGCACCTTTACTTGCAGGTGCTCAAGCAGGGTCTGTGCATCTTAAAGAACCACATTGGACAGATATTCATCTCACTCTCCTGCTGCTCTTAGCACCGTTCTCTATCTGCGTCTCTTGACTCTTTCTTTCAGACTGGCCTGTATCACCGGGTTGATGCTATGCATGGTAATAGCAAAGGGCACCAGTCTTGATTCAATACCTCGTCATGTTAATTTCCAGACTTATTAACAAACCAAAGACATGCGGAAACCCTCCTGTGATTTTCTCATCCAATATGACACTCCTATACCAAATTTTGTGGAAAAAGCACAAGTGTTTCTTCTCCAGCATATTTCCTAGCAGTGGGTGGTATCTTCAGAGGTGATGTCACAGATCTGTGTTGGCTGCAAAGGATGATAAAATGCTGCTTTGGCAAAAATGGAATTTAGTTTAACCCTCCGAGCCCAAAACAGTTTTGTGGGTGTTCTTCGCTCCTGTCACATTTTTTTGCTCATTTTTCACTGCAATATAAAGTCCTGCACCTCTATGGAAACAGCACAACCATGGCTAGGAGATATTTAAAATGCGTTATGTAAAGAATAACAAAGGTATTCTATCATAAACAAAGTTGAATATCTCTGACTCTTTATTTTACAAAAATGGAAAAATAACTGAAATCGACAGGTACAACATTTTCCCAAGTACCCATGGGTATTAACAATTTGCAAAAAAATGAAAAAATAAAAGCAGTGGCTCTACATGCTATAGATATTTTGCTGTTGAAATGTATTTGTTTCCATAATTGTCTGTCTGCTCTGTGTAAACACATCCTGCATTTCATCTGGAAAGGCCACTGTTTTTTTGTCATTTGACTGTTGGTTCAGCGGAGTCACTAATGGTTTGTTTTTTAGAGAATCCAGCTCTGCAAATGCTTTATTTTTGACAATTTAAAAAAAAAAAAAAAAAGACACATAGAGTAAAGCAATTTTGATTAAATATCCTGATTTTAAGCGTATTTTTCCAACTGAATAATAGCACATCATATGTGATTATTCTGAGGACCTGACTCTGAAATCGTGGTGGGATTTTGGCAATTTTTCAAAGATAACATGCTTGTCAGAACCCACTGACAGATTTGGAGGTTTAGGGGGTTTTCCCTTTTGTTTTCATCAGCTTTCAGTAGTTACAAATCTGTTAGAGTCTTAATAAGAATAAAATAAATAACTGTTGATGTGTTTGTATTGCTTGCTCTTCATCTGCGATCATGCTATCCCCTTCCAGTCCCTCCTGCTATCCCCACATAAATTGAATAGAAACAGATTTTTATTGTCTACGGTTGATAGAATCTTACACTAATATACATACTGCCGAGTTCATGAATGGATATCAATTAGCGTTGGGTTCGTAACTTTTTTTAATGTATGGTTCTGATTAACACAATACCCTAATGCACTGTAGCTTCTTAACCCTCCTGTTGTCTTCATTTACGGGCACCAAAAAATATTGTTTCCTTGTCTGAAAAAAATCCAGAAATTCAGCAAAAAAATTCCCCAAATTTCTGAAAATTTGCAAAACCTTCAGGAAGAAAATTCCAATAATTCCTTAAGTCTCCCTTAAAAGTTTTATTTTAAAAAAATCCCCCAAATTTGGCAAGAAAATTCTTGTAAATATTTTTAAAAAATGAGTAAAAATCTTCCAAAAAAAAAAATCCTAAAAATATCTAAAGTGATTCCATATATATCAGTAAAACTTGTAATATTTTCTTTAAGAACAGTTGCATAAAAATCAACCAAAATCCAGCGAATTTTGCTGGATTTTGGTTAATTTTTTTTGTGATTGTTCTTAAGAAACATTTTTAACATTTCTTTTTTTTCCACCAAAAAATGTTCAAAGATTTTCCAAAAATGTTGAAAATGTGGACATCAGAAGTTTCACTGTGAAAATATTTTTTTCCCACATTTTCAAACTTTAAAACAGGATTTCTTCAAAGTTGGCACAAAACATTCACTTGGACTCAAGGATGAACCAACTAGATTGTGGTTCTGCAAGAAGACTTTTCTGGCCTCTATTCAACACCGTAACTCAGGAACATAAGGACAGATGGATGTGAACTGTAACTGACTATTGGCAGAGAGATGCAACCGCGAGATGGTTGTTGTAGTTTTAGTCATAAAATTGATTCAAGTCTAGTTTATGCTTATCCCCATACGATCCTTATCCTGTTTTGTTGATGTGTTCACGTGCTGGAGAGAATCTGAGAAAAAGAAGATTCATTATTCTGGTTGTGCACAATTTGTGGCAACAGAGCTTTTGGGTTTGAACTGTGAGAAAAACTGATGTTCTATTTTTGTGGAAGTCATTTCTGAGCTCCATTGCATAAGATTCTGCATTGTCTTTGCGAACTCTGCTTAATTATTTTGTTGTGTTCCTCATTTAATATTCCTCCTTAATAATTACGCCTGCTGATAAAACGCAGGTGGGAGTGCGGATGTAGGCTAACAGGGCTGTCACGTTGTATTGTGGAGGATGATCCAAATGCATCTAGTCATAAAGGCAAAGGAAACACAAGTCCCTTCCTATCCACACTTCCTCCTATTTCGACAATCTCCCTCTCTTCCTTGCTTTTGCCTGCCTTTTAAGTCACTTTTCAAAGCAATGTGTGCCATTAACCAACTGTCAATGTAAGGGCACTTGGCACATGGATTAGATTTTGATGGCTTTTCCCCGACTGTGGAGGCTGTACTGAAAAAAAAGTGTCAAAACTTTCTTTTTCAATCCAACTCAGAGAAATTTCTGCTTCCTCCCTGTCATTTAGTTCCACTTTCAAATGAAGCATTTCCTGGACACTCTGTCAGATTTTAATGCATCAGAGAGAGCACATGTACTCTCTAAAGCCCACAAAGACACCCTCTAAGCACCTTTCCATGACTGAGGCTTGTAAATGTAATTGCCGGTTTCACCTCCAGGCTTTTAAGAAAAGAGGACAGGAAGGAGTACAGATGGATGATTTTCGGTCTAATCACCATCCTTAAATTTCTAAAGAGGCGCTGTGTGAAAAGGCAGAAAGCAGAGAAATGGACCAGATCGCTCTTTGTGTTAGTATGTGTGGTTTGTCTATCCATGTTTGTGTCTGTATTTTCTCCTTGCAAGTGTTCCTGTTTTAAAAGCACATTTTAATCTGTACTTTCAACTTAAGCAATGTACTTTCATCTGCCTGCATCTAGATGAGTGACCTTGCTGTGTTCCACTTACACTTAACTAAGAGATGTGTTTTTTTTTTTTTGTTTTTTTTTTTTTTTTTTAAGCATCTGCTTCGTCCGTCCCTTGAGAAATGGAATAAACACACACATGCGCGCAGACACGCCTGTATGACAACAAACGCATGCTTTTTGTCTGGGAACAGTCGGTGCTAGTAATGAGACTAAGTGTGGCCAGGCGGAGGGACAAATGAATGAAACGGCTACAGAATCATTGGCTGTGTTTGATTTGCCTCCACTAATTCAAAGAGACCATCTGATAAATTGAGAGGATGGGATGTACATCAGAATAGCAAGAGGCGCCTCTTTGTTGTTCCCCATTCCCAACCAAATCACACCCCAACCCCCGCTAGAACACCCAGAGGGGAGAATGTTTCCCTTGTGTGTGTGTGTGTGTGTCAGTGTGTTTTAGTGTGTGTGTGTGTCAGTGTGTTTTAGTGTGTGTGTGTGTGTGTGTGTGTGTGTCAGTGTGTTTTAGTGTGTGTGTGTGTGTGTGTGTGTGTGTGTGTGTGTGTGTGTGTGTGGGAGAGAGAGAGACAGAAAGAGGGGTTGCTAGGAGGTGTGACTTTTCGGGAGGTCTTGCTGAAAGCAAATGAAAGCGTACTTGTGTCAACATTCTGATGGCAGTGATGAGCCACAAAGCCTCCTGGCCAAACATCCAAAGGGCTGCATCACCTCCCTGCAAAAAAACAAAAAAGTGAAGTGTAGCCCTCCTCCACTTCTTCTTCTTATGTGCAGATCAGTGAGAAGAAAACGCTTCTTCTTTCACTCTTGATTTATAACTTTTAAATGTTTGCACAGTCATTGACTCAAGCACCGAAGAAAAAGTTAATTATTTTTGATGTACAAAAGTGATGTTTTGTCCATTTCTGCTGTATTTGATGGTAAACAGTGAAGAGGTCACATGGGGAAAGGAAGTGGTGGTTTTGACATGCAATAATGTCATCTGATATGCGTTTTACATCCTGTGACATCCAACAGTTGGGATGGGTTCATCTGATTTACCACTAAATCCTGTGTATTTTCTGTACGTTTGTGTGAACTTGGCATGGATCTCAAGTTCTGCACCACAGCACATGATGCACATGTGATTATACTGCATGTGCATGTTTTTTAGAGGGGAATTAGTGGACATTCCTCAACGGACAATTTCATTATTTTCCATTCGGCAAATTAGATACATGAAAAGTGATTATCTGTTATCTGACCATCGCTCCTTTTGTTCTTTGTTGTTGACAGCTAATCTTATTGTGGCCCCTATCTGTGCGTACCATCAAGCGCTGGATGTTTATGCTGCATGCATCTAAATGTACGCTAAGGCTAGTGTGTGTGTGTGTGTGTGTGTGTGTGTGTGTGTGTGTGTGTGTGTGTGTGTGTGTGTGTGTGTCGCCACAGCTCATTGGTGGCTTAGATCTCATGCCCCAAGCAGCAGTTAGTCCAGATGTTTGGTGTCTACAGGAACATAGTACTTTGGAAACTTTCCCACATGCTGTCTGGTGTGGTTGATTCTCTGCTGGCCCCAAACATCAAAACAACCCAGTTCTAAAAATAGTCGTCATCACGCTGCAGACTCTTAATGTCTCTGATAGTCGGCTCACAAAGCCCAGCGAAGACACATGCAATTTTCCTCCAACCCCAGTCGTGCTGTAGCTGCAGAACACATCGTATAGCTGTTAGGCTGGAATCACAGGGTCCTAACCGTCAGATTTTTAACTCTTCTCAGCTGCTCTCTCACACAGAAACATTAAATAAAATAAGAAACTGACTTACAAAACCCAACAAAGCCACTCCTACTGTGCAGTAATGTTTTATTTCAACTATACATGCCGTGTTAAAAAAATCAACAAAAAATATCATGAAACAAAGACCATCATTATTATTTACACATTCACAGTACAACTTTACAACATATCTACACGCTCAAATACTCTGGAGATCATATATACAGCTGGCCTCACGTTGCCATGTTGCACAGTATTTAAAATCAAAGTTACATGACAAAATCTGGTTTCATCTGCACATACACCAAAGCTCAGACTGAAATATAAAGGCTTCAATTTAGATTGCAACAGAAAGACCCAGTTCATATTGCAATGTACAAGGCAGTTGAGCAAGTGTATGTTTGAGTGTATGTCGTGTGATGTCAGTGTGCATGTGTTGAGTAGAAAAAGAGAGCCCAAACACTGGTTAGATGACAGGCAGAAAGTCTTTACATACAATCATCACTTGTAAACAAAATGTGGCTTTGGGCTAAAACAGGCAACTGACACTCGGAATAGGATTGCAGAACTCACCCAAATAATGCACCCCACCACTTGCTACGAGAAATGATCCCTCGGTCATCCCTACTGGCCATTAGAAAACAATTCCTGTCACTGCTGCAATCCTGGGGAATTGCAGATTCTGCACGACCGCCGGGCCTTGCCAACAGGCGACTCTCATGTGAACACTGTGTTGATACATTGGCTGTGGGCAGGATGTGCTGTATTGAGCCGACTGCTCCACAGTGCAAGGTCTCACCACCCTACATCCCACGGTCAGGAAAATACATTCACCGCATGGCACCTCTATGTGGTGGATTAACACCCTTCTTTTCAACACCGGCAGTAAACGAGAAAAAAACTGATTCATATCCCAATAAAATTACTGTTCTTTTGTATGACTAGCACTCACAAGCGGAATGTTTGTCAATTTGTTCTCCACATCACTTTCAGTTTAGATTAGGTAGTGATTTTTTCCAGCGGAATTCCAAATTGCTGATATAAAAATTGTTCATATAGCATCTGACAATAACATACAGAGGACCAATTGACATTGCCAATAATATATACTGTAGTTCATTTTGTGAATAAGGCACACAATGCACAGATTCAGGTTCACTTGCCTAAAAATATTCATACTCCTTATTTATAGTATTTAAGTATATACAGGATCTTGTCATTCCCAGCATGACTCATTTGGACACATTGGTAAATGTTGTCTTGATTGTACACTGGCCACTTGCAGAGGAAGCTGCACGGGAACAGGGGCTGCAGAACCAGCACGACAGATGACAGAGATGTTACATCCATGTATTGTTCTAGGGTCAGTTTAATAAACCTTTAATAGGGTTAATGTAGGAGAGAAACTCTAGTGTTGTTCTATTAGGGGACACACAAGTTTAACAGGATAGCAGTGCCCTGAAATGTTGGATTCATACACATGGGCTAAACCATTGGTGTTGCTTTAGTTTCGTATGGTAACCTCTTTAAATAAAACTGTAAAACATTACAAAAGCAAATCATTCTGTTGAAAATTAATTTATAGAATGAGATGAGAAATGCATTTTTTTTTTGTTCTTAATACCATTGCTACATAAAGACAGAGGACTCTTGAACCACCAGTATAATTCCTTCAAAGAGGGGCAGTGGAGGTTTGGGGAAATTTCAGTCCAAGAGAGACACATTTTTATCCCATGTACCAGTTTTAACAGTGCATTTGGTTGCTTAAAACTGTACTCCTTGGCCTCCGTCTGCAATATAACACACACTCTCACACAAGCAGATGTGCGCACCCATATCAGAGACTATCCAAGCCTGGTTGAGAAAAAATGCATCAAAGACAAACACCTATGTCTAAAACCAATAGCAGCAAATGTACTAAGTAAAATTTCCCAGTGAGTTACAGAGAACCTGTTTCAGAATACACCCAACATCCCCACAGCCGAGGCCAAAAACCAGAAACATTACAGAATGACACAAAAATACGGTTCAGGCTCGGATCAGAGGGGTTCCAACAAGCCCAAAAAAGAGATAATATTGTTGAAATGAAGGACAGTGTCTTAGGTCTTAAACACGTCTCAAAGTGCATCCTCTGGCAAGTGACACCACCCTCGATTACCAGATGGGAATGCCTAATATATGTGATGCCTTTGCACGAATCTGCTTTCCAGTCAACCAACACACATGCACACGTTCATTTGCACTCTTTTTCTGTTCGCTCGCTGCTTAATTCAGCTGTTCACGGTCATTTGTATCTTCAGAAACACACACACACACACACACACACACACACACACACACACACACACACACACACACACACACACACACACACACACACACACACACACACACACACACACCATGATTATTGATTTTCCTCTCCTTTGCCCTCTGCCATCTTACTACCAAAGGCATGGCCTACCTCTCCTCTCCGTTCAGTTCACATTGGTGGGAAGACAGTGCTCAAGGGCAGTGACAAATGAGACCCATTCTTCAAGTATTCCACTGTTTTTGACCTGGTACCACATGCACATACGCCGCAGCGGCCCCTGCTGGTGTCCTGAACCTTGAACCTACTATAGGAACGATTGACACCCGAGCCCAGATACAATGGGGAGCAGCAGACTGACCACTGTCCACTGTGTCTATCCTGTGGCTACCATGACAAGGGAGGGAGATGGGGTTGCAGGGAGCAAAGAAGCCCCAATGAGTATCTTTGGCCGTCTGTGCGATTATTCCCTTTTTAGTGTGAGTGAATGTGCATATCGTTTAAAGGGGGAACACACCTCAAGCTGATACACAAATACACACTAGGCCTTACCCCATCCGTACCCCACCCCCAAGCCCTCGGGGCTCAAAGCTCTATGGTCAAGGCTGAGCGCTCACTCAGAAGTGTCCATTGTCTTTTAATAACTGTACTTGTTGACCACTCGCATCTGTGGAGTCTGTGGTGAAAACCCATTGGGTTTAGGGGGCACATCTGGCTTTATCGATGGGGTCCGTTTAAGCCCCGTGCGAGGGAGTGAGCCGTGCCCACTGTAGCTGCTCTGTCGGGATACAGAGGACGAGTGGGCTGAGTGCATTCCTGACGCCACCACTCCTCCGTGGGAGTCAAGTCTGGAGGGGGGTGTTGGGGGCATGTATCCCCCTCTGTTCATACTGTGTTGGCGAGACACAGACACCCCCATAGTTACCCCATTTGGTGAGGTGGATAAGGAGTGCCTGTGAGAGGCACTCCGGTGGAGTTGATACCCCCCTCTCTGCCTCTCTAGGGTGCCCCCCATGCTCAGGCTTCCCGTCGGTGTGGTGGGAGTGGTGGGCATGGGCACATCAACCCTCTTGGTGGGGCTGTGCCTTGGCAGAGAGGAGGAGGGGGAGTATAAGGAGGCCTCACGACTGGGCACCTTTGGGGGTAATTCAGTCAGTTCCTCCATGGGCTCCAGTGTGAGATGCTGCCTCGGGCGGGGACCCGATCCCTCCTGAAGAATGGCCTTGGGGTTGGCCACAGAGTCATTGAGGTGTTTTAAAAGGTCATTTAGGGTATTTCTAGCATCCACAGACCTCTTCTGGTCTTTCCTACTTCCCTTAGAATCTGGTGTCTTGAGCTTCTTTTCAGATGAATGTGGCAGTGTATCATCTCCATTGTCAAGGTTAGAGTGGTCATGAGTGGCGTTGGGCAAGACAACCGCACTGGGGATGTGGGAGTGTCCCAGGGCAAGGTGAGGGTGGTGGGGGTTGGAGTTAGCAGGAGCAGGAGAAGAAGGAAGAAACTGAGGACTCTTGGCTGATGAGTTGGACTCCTTGCGGGGTCCGCTGACCTTCCCGTGAGCCCTCTCCCACTGGTTTTTGATGGGCTGCAGGCCTTTCTGCTGAAGCACAGGGGTGGACTCCGGTGTGGGCAGAGCAGCCAGCTCAGGGGGCTGACAGCCATCCCTCAGAATCATGGTCTTGGTGTCACCGTTGGGTGTGTTCAGGTCTTTGCCATTGCTTAGCAAATTGGTGTACAGCTTTGGAGAATCAATGTTGGTCTGGTACTCCTGGGAACATTACAATAAAATAAAAAGAATGAGATTAGACACAGTTTCACATCTTCTTCAACCATTACACTCCACAAAAACTGTAGCATTTGAGAAGTTTTGTCTGTACCTTTACAGGGCTGTCAAAGAGGCCGTTGAGTTTGACAAAGCTTCCAGTGGAGTCTGAGCAGGATGGTGCTGACTCTGCATCCTTGTGAACATGTCTAGGTTTACGAAGGAATGAATCTCGGTAGCAGAAAACAATCAGACCAGCCAGGAGGGCGCCCATGAGGAAAGCAGCAAACACACAGGTGATGAGGATGTTCATATGGACCATCTGGTTGGTCTCACCTGCTTGGATATCCCATACACCTACAAAACAGTGAGCCGTTGGTTAACCCCCGGGTGAAAAGATTCAAAGTGCTCAGTGATGCGTAACTCTCCATCCCACCCACAGCAGAAACGTGCATGTTTGTGCAAGAACACAACCATGTACGAGTTTCTGCTTCTACACCTCCCACCATTCAAGGTAACCAGTCACAGCTTCTATAAATATTGTCACATTCCTAATAATCTAAACCCAGATGAAGAAGAAATATGGTGAAAATTAACAGATGCTGTTATGTACCCACATCCATTTCACCATGTCTAGGAAGCAGTTTTATGTTAGTTCTGCAGGGAAGACGTGAGGTTGTCGCCTTGACCCACGTTCCATTAGAGGCTTTTTGTCATGCGTCCCGTACCAAAGTGTTAGCAGTGCACTCTTATCTGAGACAGAGAGCCAAATCAATGTTTTCGCAGAAGAGATCAACCAGCAGGAAATCGGTCAGAGGAAAGAGAGGCAGTGTTTGATCCCAGGTGTTCAGATAGCTGCTGCTCTACGGGAGGTTTGTTAGTAACCACAGACATTGAAAGAGTTAGTCATCCACCGTGCGGCCACGACAGCGATGTGGCAGGGGAGGCCCAGTCAATGATCTACCAGCCAGGGTAATCTGTTACTAAAGCTACGGTTAAAAAATCTATACTGGCAGAGAGACAGGCTAAAACCAAACAAAAGTTTTTAGAGAAACTACATGAGAAAGGTGAGTTTATTGATAAGAAAAGAGAAAAATAAATCATTCAAGAAGGAAAGAAAGAACAGAAGGAAATTACTATCAAAATTAGTACAAGAAAACAATATGTATAGCAAATTAAGTATGAAAATAAAGAAACTAAATTAAAATCTGCCATGTTTTCTAATAGAAAACCTTTATAGCTGCCTCTGTGTTAGCATATGTGTGCCTCTGTGTGGATTCACAGTTGTGTGGCTTAGTGAGAGTTGCTGGCAGCTATCAGATCAAGCTCAATGCAGCATGCTGGCTGCTTCCCTGTGGGCCTTACCCTCTTGGCCCCCTGGGATAGAGTCTAAAGAATGGGAGGTGGCTGGGTCATCCTGCAGCACAAAGCCTGAGCCGTAGAGCTCTGGACCAGGCCCAGAGCTGGGGTTCTGAGTGGGTATGAGTACTGGGGGGTGTATGGGACCACTGGGCTGGACAGTGACTGGCGCTGATGAAAACTCCATGTCTGTGGTGACAAACAAACTGTTAACAAACTGTGCAGATGAGTGTAAATCATACTGTTACCATCCCAGTTAGTAGGCATGGGCAGCGTGTGTGACAAAATAATGAATAGAAAACCATATCACAGTCAAAATTTTCACATTCACAGACCAATCATGTACATTTTTTGTTTTGAATTTGAAACGGGGGAGGAAAGGGAAGCTACTCGTGTTCTAAGAGGAGTCGGTACACAACAGTAAGGATGCTGAGGGATAGTGGGTGGGCATGCAAGAGGGAGGATGGGACAGAGCAGGAGGTGATGAGTGAAAAAGGTGGGAGTGAATCTGTGCTGAGACAGAGCACTGATATCGCCTGGTGGTTCTGTTGTTCGTCATGATGGAAATGAAGTGACATGAGCATTCAGGAGGTGAACAGATGAAAGGTGGCAGTGGTGGAAAAAAGGAGATTGGAGATGCTGAACTCAAGGAAAGAAACCATTTGAGTAAAAGATCAAACTAACCAGAGGTAGGGTCGCCAAATGATTTGTAATCTGGCGCTGAAGTAGTGCCCAAAAATGCTAAAAGAATTAAAAGGACAAGAAATCATTATAAGGGAATTCAGAAGTTTAAAAAAAAGAAAGAAAAACCCCTAAGAGACACTAAGAGTGCAGTTTGGTTGCTTTAACAACAGAGATAATAAAGCACTCGCTAGCAGTGTCGTTTTCTCACTGGAGGCCCTCTGGTTCTGATCAATACTGAGGTTCAGCCTGGGTCATGTTTAGCTGATACACATGAAGGGATGGATGCATTAAAGCGAAATCAGCAAAGGCACATTTTCTGGCCGTGAGATATCATAAGGCCTCTATCATTTGCACCGGCTGAACATGACCCCTTAATTGTACATGTCCATGTTTCTGCCTCACAGGTGGCATTAGTTACAGGTGGCCATGTACTGTATATGTAGATGTGTGTGTTAATACTGCACATAGACTAATGTAGGGGCAAGTTACTGGAGTGGTTACTGGTGTGAGTGTGCAGGCTCATGGTGTATGTGGAGATGAGTTTGTGTTTTTATTTGCGTACAGTGTGTGCATGTATCTGTGTGTGCGTTTGTACATGTCTCAGGATAGATGGCATGGCATGGAGATGGGGTTTTTGTACCTTGGCAGTCTCCGAGGTGGGCAGTGTTTCCAAATTCAACATCCTGCTCGTATCCAGCCCTGGAAAGAGACCGAAAAAGGAGACAGACACAGATATGAATCGAAATGTTGCCAAAGAAGTCTTGTCCCCTCATTTTCTCATCTATAATATTTGCGTTTCATATTGCAGCTGGGGTTTGAACTCACAAAACACCAGGCTGTATCCTCTCGCAGGCTGTGTGAGGCTTCCAGCCACAATAAGGATCCCTTGATGCAATGCAGGACCTGGATCCACACAAAAACATACAAGCACAGCAGGTTCAATCTTCCCGGAAAGTCCACTATAATCATTTGTGACTTGACTGAACATTAACCACAAGGCGTTGCTGTTATCATTCCCTTTATTGCATTTACCCGAAAAACAAAACAATAAAGTCACAAACCTATGACTGACCGTACTAAGCACATTTGAACCTCCTACATGCGCAGTAATGCGTCACTTACTTGTGGCAGGATGAGTGTCTTTCGCAGCGACTCAGGGGAACACGGATGACACAGCTTGAAAAGGCGACATAAAGGCTGTGTGTCTCTTTGTCCACATGCAGCGACAGGACACGCTTGTCATCCTCGTGGTTCGACAGGCACCTGGAGAGAGAAGAGAGAAACCTAATCAGAGGTCTATCAGATAAGTCTGTCTACTGTTTCAGTCTCGGTAGATTTAATCACTTGTTAAGTGAAAGGAGTCACATACAGCGTTCCCCCTCACAGTTTAACAGGATTTTCACCTCTGACACATGGCAGTGTGCATGTTCGCCTCCACAAATAATCACAACAAAAAAACCACGCACCCATACTGTGCATGCAGAGAAAGCAAGCAGACACTGCCATCTGTGCGAGGAAGTTTCACCTTAAGAGTTGCTGACTCCTCAGCTAGCAGTCAGAAGGGGAAGAGAAAGAGAGAAGAGGAGCAGACAGTGAGAGGGTGAGAAGTGCACGTATCCCTACTTGGCCCTGTTGAAGACGTCTATCTCCTCCAGAAGCAGGCTGTCATTCAGGGATACAGATGAGGTCTTGGCTAAAACCTTGAGGACGATCCCTGACTCGGCCCCGATGAACACCACTGTGTAGTTCATGTGGGGTCCTGCTTCGTTGTCCACGGCCAGCGCTGTCATCCTGTACCTGTAGACACACAGATCAGCTGTTACTCACTGGAAGGCTCACCTAACTTATAAGAAGAAGCAACATTTCAATACACGAAGCAATTTGTCTCGATTTTTTTATTTTTACAAAATTCATCCTAATTGTTTTACTATTTTGTCTCAAAATTCTTACTATTTACATACACTAGACACTTTAAGATTACCCTGTGAATTCCAAGAAGTTTTTCTTTTATTTTTTTGCTTCTGTCACATTTGAACTCATTATAATCTCATTTTTCACTGCAATATAAAGTTCTGCACCTCAATGCAAATGGCACAACCATGGCTAGATGTAGAGTGAAATCAAAACTTTGTGCAAGATGTGAAAGTTATACTGACATAAATCCTAAAAAAGAAAAAAAAATAGTTGAATTTCTTTATTTATTTTACATACAAAAAAATGGAATCAGCTTAAACAACATTTGTCCAAGTTCCCACACGTGTTATTAATCCTAGTGACTCTAAACATTATGGGTATTTTACTTTTAATATCATTAAACGGTTTCCATTGTTGTCTCCTGTCTGCCATTCATCCCAGTTCAGCTGAAAATTTCCAACATTTTTTGTAATGTGACTCTTGGTCACCTCTTGAGTCACGACTTGTTTCATGAAATGGTTTTAATTTTCATTTCTTTATTTATTTTATCCTTCTCCCAATGGACTGATGTGTCACAGATGAGTAGTCACAGGATTTTCAGGAAGCTAAAAGTCTGACGATTCCTTCAGTTTTCACAGTTTCGGCCTCTGATTAATGGCGTCATTTTGGTGACGTTTCAAACTTGCCAGAGGATTCTGTAGTTCACATTTTTAAGTTACATGCTTCAATGCACTGCAGTGTGTCAGTAAATCTTTACATACTACATGAATAATTGTTAAACTGTCATGTAAAGCTGCATTAGAAATACTGAATTGAACGTGTTCAATATGGATTGCACTGAATATGGAAACTACTCATCTAAATTTTGGCCAGTGTTTTATTAGCCAGTCAGATGTTAACTTTTACATTATTTATTGTCAAGCTGTTTGTGATTAAAGACTAATGCAACAGGAGAAGTTGGCATATTCTGCACAACAGCACAAAAGTTCAGATTCCTCAATCTAAGATATCCATAAAATCCTCAAATTCCAAAACTCAGGTGTCTCATTAGCATCAGCATCGATGTCCAGTTACCTGACACGTGTCTTGGTGAACCAAGGCTCATCCCCGATAGAAGGCACAGCTGTGTCCATGAGGGGGTGGGACTTGATGAACTGCAGGGTATCGTCCGGGAACTCCACGGAGCTCTTAAAGGACGCAGCTGGACCGTGACCTGCACAGCACCCGGGTCTGGGATGGAGAGCGCACATGCACAGAGGGCACAAGGTCACAGATCAGCCCATACGATCACACACCAGGGAGCAATAAGAACGTCCAGTGAAATGGATGGAAAAGTGCAATGAATGGGTGAAGCAGAGTAGCAGGTGCTTGTTAGATCACAAAAAGGCCTCAGCTGGAAAACATAAAATATACATATGCATGGTTATCCCCCATTAATGATTCACTGAGGTAATTAGGTGCTTCGTGGACTTTGTGTTTTGGACCGAGGGCAGGGCTACAAATATACGTGCTGACTGTAAAACGACTTAAATATGCAATGCGTCTAATTATGCCAAATTAATTATTTAATCATCAGCAGATGGTGAATGTGTGTGCTGGGTCAAAACTAATAACCTGGTCCCTTACTAATAAAAAGGGTTTGATTTCATTGGGTTTAACCTGGACAAAGAAGGGTTAAGAAAAGGAGTAAAATGACAGGTGCTAAACAGCTGCTGAGTCAGGAACCACCTGCTCTGGAGAAGAGCATGTTTGAAATCCAAAATGACTTTTTTTTTTTTTTTGCTGCTTTGTTTTTGCTCTTTTGGCTGTGCATTATTTGAACTTGGAAACATTTTGAGGAAGAGAGAAGATCAATCATTACCGAGGTTTGGGCAGCTTCTCCTCTGGAAAAGGAGTCCATACCGAGTCGGGAGTCTTCTGCTCTTTGAACCGACCCCAGAATACTTTCTCGATGTCGGCCATGGAGAAGGCACACACTGCTGACCCTGGGATGCTGCGGAGAAGGAAGTGCATCAATATCAACGCTTGATTTCAAAATTTTGCATCCTCTCCCCAGCAGCTCTGCCTCACCTGTTCATCTGCGTGGTGAAGACGCCCACCACCGAGGGAACTCCGTTGATGTTGATGATGTCGGTGATGGATTGAAGCACATCGAAGTAGAAGAAGGACTCTCCTGGCACGGAGCAGTTCAGCCTCGCCTTCACAAAAGACGTCCAGTGCTTCTCCAGCACCCGCTGTGACCCGCCGACGTCATTTTTACAGATCCGGGCCACGCGGGAGTACACGACCTACGAGGAGCAGAGGTTTAAGAGAGACTGAGGCGAGGGGAAAGTGAGGAAGGGCGTCTCGGAGAAAGTCACTAAAAACACTTCAACATGCTGAATAATGCATTTCTCCATCCTGTAGCAACTCGGCACAGATGACTTAACAAACACTCTCATATTTAACTTGGTGTGGGGAGATTGTTTGCTGACTGGAGCAAACATTTAAAGCAAGAACATGTCCAATCGCTCTGACTGGTTTAATGCAGCACAGTGTGATAGTGTGTTTTACTGCACATATTACCAAGGCTTAGAGCATAAATGAGGGACGTGAAGCAGTTGGCTAAGACAGTTTTTAATAATTTACCAGTGCAAACCTCCATCAGAGGCCAGGTGTCACCCCAGCATTAGTAGGGTTGAAATATTTATTAGCTGGTGGCTGATGGAAGATGCCGGCTTCCTGTGGCTTGGCCAGACCAGCTCAGAGTGAGGCACGGTCAAATCTGAACACAGAACAGCCTAATTCCCTCTGCATGAATGTGTGTGTCAGAGAGAGAGGCAGACACAAAGCGTGCAATCTCTGGGAGACAAATCCTCTCACTGTGTAATGGTTTTACATTAGCAGAACATTCCCAGGAAACACTGGTGGTTTGAAATTTCTCGTGCATTCTGATGTGATGTAGTGTCATCGCTTGAATGGCTCCCATTACCACGGGGCCCATTTAGTGGCAGGAACACATGCACCGAGGGAGGTGTATGCCTCCTTTTTTGGGGGGGGTGATAAAGGCTTGCATATGCTATCTGTGTAGAATATGTAAAACATCATGAACAGCAGGTGCACTGTCTTACCTTGCCCAGATTGCTGTGCTCCACTGCAATCTCTCGGTAGAAAAAGTACACATAATTCCCATACTCTGCTGCGTGCAGGAAATGAGGTTCTGAGGAGAGACAGAGGCCGAGAGTTGAAGTGTATTTCTGCACCGTCACCACCACTGTGCATGTTGAATATTTCAGGGATTTGTACAAGGCTGTATATGACTGGGGGTGACCTAGATTGGCTGGGAGAGAACAGGCCATATCCCCACGGAGCTTGGCGAGGCAGGAGAGCGCTCTATCACTCCAAAAACAGCTCTGACAGCCACGTACATACATGCGCCACGCAAAGGCACCATGGGTGTTTAATTAGCTGGCAGGTAGACACATGTTACCTCTAGGAAGGCGAAGGGGAAATAGAAGTAAAGATGTGGAGCGATAAAGAGGCGCACGCTTACCTTTCAGCCATTTGGAGTCATATTTGATGGTTCTCAAGGCTGATCCATCACCCATACTGCGATAGATGACAGAATCACTGGCCTGGAAGTCAGCTACGGTTGCAGAGTACAGCTTCCCTTCTAAAAAATCAAGAAGGAACACGGTCACAAAACAGAAAAAAAAAAAAAAAAGATGCACGACTCTTTGATGCTTTGTTTCTCTTCTTTTATAAGGCTTAATTGGCTGAGCTGTTATCACTACAGGCACAGTTTTACTGTGGCAAAGACACAGAGGTGATAATGAGAGCATAAGTAGGAACACATTAGTTCTTCTTCAGCAAGACTAACTATGTGCGTGGGCGGCTGTGTGTTTGACCCTTACCAGCGAAAAGGGCAACGTTGGTTTGTTTGGAGTCAAATGGGCACCGTGCCAGTCCATTGATCTCTTCCCCATCAAACTCCAGGTTATCCAGCTGAAGGGAACACAACAGTCACCCACACATGAAAGGTTTGCCAGTGAAAACAAATACGCACAGAAGCACCAGTGTGAATATGAATTAGTCAAATGAATCTAGTCAAATGCATATAAAGAAGAAATCCAAATGCAGGGCATGTTACTCCAACTGGTATTTACACAAGATTCTGTGTGTGCCGTGGCCCTGGGTACTGACCCTGTAGTATCTGCACATGGGGTTGAAGCCGTTGGTGCCGCAGATGAACACCAGGTCGTCATTTCTGGGCACCAGCACTTTGATGAAGTTGTGGCACTCATCCTGGAAACAGACACACAACATGGGATTGTGTTTTTTTGAAAGGCAGCCAGCTCACAGTTTAAGCTTCTGTTCGTATGATATAAAGAAAAGGCATGTGGTTAATGATTTTTTATACGTACTCTGTGTTTTCCCTTGACGGCACACATCTCTCTGTCAGCTTGGCCTGATCGCCATGTTAGCTTCTGTAAAAACCGACACGGCACATTAGCCACATGCACTGGAACATGAAACACACACACACACACACACACACACACACACGATATTCACTCATGCACACGCACACACAGTCCTTCCTTTTCCACTCTCTCATTTTACAACCTGTCCAGTTTGTGATGAATGGCTCAGTATTTTCTACGAAGCCCCTTTTAGTGTTTGTGGATTGAGAGCAGCTTGTGGCGAGAATCTTACCCGGTAAGGAATGATCTCATTCCTGTAGGATTCTCTCAGACTGACAAGGTACACCTGATCTCTGTGGATGGACACAAACAAAACATGCAACTCAGTAACACAACACGGCCTGGAATACACATACATAAAACACACTTAGGGCTTTTCTAGCTTGTCGAATGCTGCCATTATCATTTTTTCTCTATTCTTAGAGGAATTGTGATGCATAATAAGCTGCTCATTTGCATTATTTTTCTATTTATTTGCCATCATGAGCATATTTTATGTGCTGTACTTGTCATTAGAGGGTCCTTGTTTACTGCAAACCACATCTATGAACTGTGTTTTACATGACAGTCTGTTCTCTGTCAGTTTCAAAACATAGAAGCACATTTTCAAGCATTACCAAACCATACAGAACAACAATTTGTGTCACTTCTATTAAAAAACAAACATGCAACCGCTGCAAGAGTGGGCTCCACCTGACAACAGAGATACATGTGCTGGTGATTACAGAGGCTCCAGAGGTGGGAGTTTTATACTGTAGATGTCGAGGTGATTTCCTGCTACAATATTAGTGCTAGCGGTCAGATTAATCCCGGTCCCCATAAATACCAAAAAGACATGTAAAGATGCCAAGAAATCCCTGACGACACATCAGGCCGGGATGATAGACGCCTTTAGCGGATCAATACGAGCCATATACATCAGATGCAGGCCTAGAAGCCACAGATCCAATAACACTAAGAGCTTTTCCCCTCCCTTATGCCACTGTTTACCTGCCAAGGAGTGACTGAGTATATTGGTGTGGGGGAGATGTTTGAAAGAGGGAGACGAGCGATAGGGAGGGGGTGTGTTGAGTTTACCTGCCAGCGATGAACAGAGTGTCCTGTATCTTGGTCATCAGCTGAAAGTCAAGGCGATGCTGCGACTCGTTGCCAGAGGGCCTGCCTCTGAACACTGGGTACCTGCGCACAACTGCACACACACACAGACACACTGTTAACGGGAAGCTAATAGCACAGGCTGCCTCTCTTGCACGGATAAACCCCACTCACCTCCTGCTGCATTTAACTCCACTGTACTGATTAGACATAAATATGCTGTGCATGTGTTTTATACAAATCCCTCTGCAATTAAAATAATGGTGCAGGAGGAATAAATAGGAGATCTGTGTGTCATTCTGCAGCTGCCTTTGTCAGCACATCTGTTGTTCCAGTACATCACAGAGATGAAAATAAAGTTCACTTAATGCTAAGACTGACCGTACAGCACACTGATTTTATTAGTATGGATATGGCATGCTAGTGTCTGAACTGCTGACAGGACGGGAGGGAGGAGGCTGCAGGTATTATTTCTACTTGCAACAATACAATGACTGGAGGGAGAGAAAAGTGTTTTTTAAGGATTGTTGCAGATTTTTCCAGTGACGTTGCGCTATGTGTAATTTAAACCCCGTCTTTGCTGAGCTCATTTGCGTGTGTACTCACAGTGTGCGTCAACGACATCGAGGGGTACGATGTCCTCAGGGAAGCTGACTGCAAGGAGAGTGCGTGAGGCTGTCAGCAGCAGCAGCAGCAGCAGCAGCAGCTCACTGAGCAGAAGCGCAGCTCTCTGGCCCATGGCTGCTCACAGACGACACTTCCTGTTTCACACCGGTGGAGATGTTACCTGTTAACACACACAAAAGCATGCTTCTGTTGCTTCACGTGTAATAAATGTCATGTTAGATCTAGCATACTGCTGTACACGGTGTTCTTAGGAGCCAAATCCAAACCATTTGTTAACCTCAGGACAGCAAAAATAAGAACAGCTTCTAGGGGGAAGTTTTTCCTTTCTTGCTGATACCCACTATGTTGGAAAAACACAGACATAATGCACACATAACGTCCTCTCTGGTTTATTGATGACTGAGCTCTCAGTGGCAGTGCTTGGCGTTTCCCCTCTACCTTTCCCTGCATCTGCTGTCTACGGGAAGGTCAGCCAACTGACCGGTGGGGTGTCTCGGTATGTGTTGGATGCAGCGGAAGTCCACTCTGTTAGGAACGTGGCAGGCCTGCTGTCTCAGTACATCTGTGCTCTGATTGGCTCGTATTGGGCCATCGCTAATCAGCACATTGCAACTTCATCACCATCAGTAGTGTAGCCTCTGCTCTGACCTTAGCAGACTTCTATCAACACTCTGTTGGCTGTTATTGCTCCGGACTTTCCTCAGGGCCTCCGTGCTTTATTGCAGAACAGTGATTCACTCCTATTTGTATTATGAGTTCCTACTCGTGAACAGTTGTTTTGACATAGTAGTAATTTTTGTGGATAAAGTTTTCCCAGCATCTGATTGTAGACATGATACACCAACAGCTACTTTGGTAATAATTTATTGTGGGAGTGGCAGCGGTTTAGTGTGTATGTTAGTGTGTGGAAGAGTACTTTAGAGACAGACTGTGTCTGTGCATATTAATGATCGGTGTACATTCAAATATTTATAAGGCAAACAAATTATTCATGCAGGCAAAGCCTGAACGGATATAAACAATTTACTGGGAGACGTCACACAGGCAGAGGGATGGATTAGCTTGGAGCACACTGACACACACACACACACACACACACACACACACACACACACACGGCTGCACATACATAATCACTCTTTCAAATGGTGTAATGCAAAGACTGATGCATGTGCGTGTACACGGACACACACACAGTATTGACTCATTTTTCAATTAGCCCCAAAGCACACCTGCTCCAGTGCTGTCTGTGAGCCCTGCCTGCCAAACCATTAGTGCTTTGATTGATCCACACAGGAAACACGGCAGATCGGCAGCCAGAAAAGGCAATCTATGGGCATATCACAGCAGCCATGTGAGAAGTTTGTAACTCTAAATCTGGTCACGGTTATCTTACAAAATGTTTTTCATTGGTTGGGCTTATGCAACATTTCCAAACACCCAGCACTAAAACCCCTAAATTAACTGATACATATGGTTGTCAAGTGAATTAATTATAACACACATGGTTGTCAAGTGGAAAATTAGGTGTTGTGAGGAGCTTACCTGACAGCCACAACATATATTAGCCTTTCTGTTTGCATGCAGATTACATAACATGAAATTTGGCGGCACAGCTTTTATGCCAACATGTTGATAGAAAACATGAAGCGTGTTTTTCAGCCTCTAATAATCCCATTTTGGCCTCAACTTACTGTATGGGGATGTGTCACTAAAGAGAATGGAAGTGGTGGTGAGATGGAATCAGAGCAGTGCCAATGTGTTTTAGTCATCAGCAGTGTGTAATCATGGCTATTCAGTCCTCCGTGGGATACTGAGGCCTTTAAAAGAGCAATGTCATTATGAGTGAGTAATGCAGGGCCTGGATGAGACGACGCTTCATCTCAATCAGTCCACTTAGTGGTTAAATTACTGGTTTGATGTTTAAACAAAATAGGAAGATATTACAAGGGCCAAAGGGTTATTTTCTCTTCGTATAACTGCAAACATTGATGCTGCTGAAGTAATCACTATTTCTAATCTAGACACAAATGAATCTCTGGACACAAACGATCCGCCAGATCTATACAGACCAAGAACTGTCAGGAACTTAATCTAAACGAGAAATGATGACACTGCCCTGAAAAGAGAGGCGGCGGTGTTCCTTAAAAGCATCGCAGCAATTTTTTTTACTACCTGGTTCAGATGCTCTCGCACCAAGAAATGTGCTGTGTTAAAATCCAAGCAATAAATTGCTGAGTTTCTAGGAGAAGCCTGGGACAGGAATAGATACCAAAGGCTCAACAACAGAAAAATAGAGGAACTATGAAAGGTAAATAAACCGAGCTCCGCATTTCAATTCTATAGTGCTATCGTACCGGCTGCAGGCTCTACTCTCGGAGCCCAAACTCAGCTTGTGTTCGCAGGCAAATCATTTCCTTACTTGTCAGATTTTACGGTCCTGCTCTCTATCCCTCCTTCTTCAAAAGCACCCACATTCATGCCACTTTCTTCTGTCATTCTTCCTCACTAAACAATTCAGCTGACAAAAAAAAAGCAAAGGCAGAAGCTGGGTACCGATCTCCCATGATTCCTTGCATGGTAATAGCCATGCTGCAGAGGCTTTCCTCAGAAACTTTAATGCAAAACAGAAACAGAAGACATCCAGAGGTCAGTGATCTAAAATTACTTCTCAATCTCTAGTGAGCCCAGCATGTTTTCTATTGACTATTCCTTAGCGCTCTCTGGTTCCTGCCCTCCAGTATATACGTGTGTGTGTGTGTGTGTGTGTGTGTGTGTGTGTGTGTGTGTGTGTGTGTGTGTGTGTGTGTGTGTGTGTGTGTGTGTGTGTGTGTGTGTGTGTGTGTGTGTGTGTGAGACTGTGTGTGTGCACATATAGGCCTCAACAAGCCTAGAGACACTGGGCTTGTCACGCAACTCAGTGCCATTCAGCCTTGCCTCACTCTACCTCTGTTATTACAGGCTTTCCAATGTCCTACAACCACACACTTTCCCTGCTGATGTTGTTGGCTCGGGCCCATGGTGTTAAACATGGGGAGGGGAGCGAGCGAGGGGGATTGCTATTTCTGCTGATGGTGGGTGTAGGAGTCTGTTAGCCCAGTTCTGGTAGTTATAACGCAAGCTTGAATGTTCCCAGCTTAAAATGACAGATTGACACATATTCTCCTCTTAGCTGTGCTTTCAGCAGCATATGTAAGCCATAACCTCTCCTCCTCTGCAGCCCTGGATGGATGTGTTGGTTTTTTTTTTTGTTTTTTTGTTTTTTTGCAGGGAGGTCCTACTGGGAGGAATTGGGGATAATAAAAGGATGGTTAACAACAAAGATGCGTGAGGCTCCGTAAATTGTGTGTGAATGTGATGGGTGGATGTAATCCCTGCAGAACAATGACTGCTGCTGCTGCTGCTGCTTGAGGCTCCTTCACTTGTCATTTTGCACCATACTGAGCTGTAAACCTAAAAGCAGAGGAAATCAGATAACCCAGGAGTTTGGTTTTAGGCATTTCAATCCTCGCGCTTATTGTGTGTCTAAATGCACAAGTAGGCATGCGTGACTGTCTGTCCAAAGCTGGATATGTGCTGCTACACGGTTGTCACAACTCTCAACTGTGGCTCTGAGAAAGTAATCAAGATGCAGCCACACAGGAGAGCGAGCCAGACAGATGATTAGAGCAGCTACCACACAGGCCCAGAAATGATTACTACTCCTTTTCCCTCTTCAGTAATAACCAGTACCCCTAATCGCATGCTATTTACCCAAGGATCACTTTGGAGGGGCTTGGTCGGACTTGTTGCTTCAGAGATTTGGCACAAGGAGACGGCTCTACAACCCTAAACCGAGCTTCCCTCCCTTTCTTCTCTACCTTTCCGAGAGGAGGAGTGAAACAGGAGAAAGGCTGTTCTCAGCAGTAGCTCTATAGTGTAGCACAAAGGCCCTGAGCTGCAGGTGTGACCAAGAAACAAAAGGGGCTTTGGGCAACTCCACACAATAGAGCCCCACCCCCGGTCAGTGGACCTCTACGTTCAGAGGAGGCTCCTAAAGGGGACATCAGAGGAAACAAAGCAAACTGTATAAACATGCTGACTCCAAATGTTGCACAAAGGGTCAAACTTTTACCACTCCACCAGTTATATACCCAACAGTGTGATGTGTGATGAGCAGTTTGGGGAAACCATTAGGCTGTAAAGGGTTAATGCTGATCACTGTATGGCTTAATGGTGGTTGTTCCAGGGTTACAGCCAACTGTAGTGGAGGTTAACGGTGGTCGTTCTGGTCACTGAGTTCTGACCCTGCAGCCAGTGAGGCGGAGTGAGACACACCAACCAGCTGTGCTGTCAACAGACCCGAGACTGGTTCTGGTGTTTGACCTGGTTATGCTGTGGAGCTCCGGCCAATATTATCTAGTTTTTTAATTCCGGTAGAGTTAAACTCTCGAATCTCTGTAGCAGAAATGAAAATGAAATCTTCCTTTATTTTTATTAATGGAAAAAAGAGTAAGTTTGGTGGCAAAGCACAAAATTTTTAACTAGAATTAAACATGAGTGTAAACTTTTGTCAGTAAAAATACAAATCATGAATAACACCAGGTTAGCCTACAGTAGCATCTTAAGAATAAACCCTTCTGCTGTTCGGCACATCTTCTGCTCCACAGCCCTTAAAACATCTCTAATATCCACACTTGCGTGGCTCTTTATGAAACAAATGAACCATCCCGATGCTCTCTCTTTCCCTCATTCCTCTTCTTTTTCTTCATTCTCTGGTCATTTTTTAAGTTTTGCGTGGGGATCTTCCGCTCCTGCTTTGCGCACACAATTCACGCAGCAGCCCGGGCTCTAATGCTCGCATTGTGCCGACTGGGACATAAAGGCATTCAAGTTTTGTCCGTGGTAAATCTTTTCAGAACCCTTTAGTGCACATGTAGGACTCGCACAAAAGACAACAAAGACGCGGGGGACAGCGGTGGAGTGACAACAACAGTGATGGGGCTGCGTTTAACTGCCTCCACAGCACTTAATGCATGCACAGGGCTGGGCTTTTCCGTGCTGCTCTGCCTTCCACAGAGGTTACGAGCTCTTCTGCGATTTATTATCCAATATAAGAATAGCAATGATGAAATTGGGAATACATTAAATAGATTAAAAGGCCTCGGAAAACGACCAGACTATAACATTCATGTTTAGCTGTGCGTAATGCTCGTCTTTTATTGTTTAAAAGCCATCTGTGACTGTGGGTTCAATCATGTACAGGTTGCCTTTTTTTCCAAGTTATTTTTTGTGAAGCAAAAACGCTTAAATTCACGTTTTGATCAATCTAACACTACTTGCAACAATGGAAGACACTGTGAAACTGTGGCAAAAATAAGGGCACTTTGCTGCGTAAAAGGGTTGGTTTAAGTATTACACCGGCGTGGCTCTGATATTTCTGACAACCATCATCAGTAGGATTTATTTTGCTTATTAAATGTGCTTGATTCTGTTCACAAAGTAGCTCTCCGGGTAGACTGGGGAGCATTGGTCATATATCCTATATTAAATCCAAGGTCCGCCTTAATAATACTATGCTCCAACACAGGGAGTGAATCCAAAAAGCAGGAAAAGACTCACTTTATCAATAATTAAACTGAGGACACCTACCTTAAGTATCCCAATTCACGCATGAACGGGGCAGTCCGACTGAATGGCATATTCCTTTGGTAATCCATTTACGAGAAAACACCCAGCGTGTAATATTCCTGTTATTTCAAGCTCCATCCGGACCCCACTTTTCTGTCTGTTTTTTTTTTCTGTTTTATCCAGCTGCGCACAGATTTCAGCTCCGCTCCCCACATACGATCATTTTCTGCCTCCTCTTTGCCTCTGACTCTGTCTCCGTCCCCGGGCCCCTGTGCTCTGATGAGTGATCTTCAAATGCTCTCTGCCATGACCACACAGCCGCCCCCTCCCTCTCTTCATACACCGAATACACCAGCCCCTTTCCACTACGATTAACTTTGGGAAGCGGAGAGAAAAGACATAAACACTAACGATGCGCTATCCTCTTACTACGCCGCTCTCTTGACTCCAATCACTGATTTTAAAACAACCAGAAGCGGTGCGGAGAGCGCAGATCCACCAGATAGAATGATCAGATTTACGCAAAACTCTCATCTGTGCGTATTTTTCCACAAAAGACGCCAATCGCGTAACTTTGCGCACAGCGTTAACGACTAAAAAGCTCAATCCCATAAAGATTTCTGGCATCTTTAACTAGCTCATAAATACAGAGCAGAGAGAGCAATTTAAATTAGTTTTTTCCTCTCCCTCACGCCGCTTTTATTAGCGGTGGAGAGGCGCTTCCGAGCTGGACAGATCAGATTTTTGCCACCCTTGTGAGGAATGAATGAACACTAGACTAGATTGATGCGTAAAAATAGTCCGGAGCTGAACTATTTCTGTCCTGCACCCTTTAGTTTTTGCACAGCAGCATAGCGACGTGGTCAGAAGAAATATTTTGACTTCTCTCTAGTTTCCCCCCCACCACCTTCGACTTTCACTGGCATAATGCGTCGCAACAAAGTAGAAAAATCCAACGTAGCTGCAAACAACTCACCTCATTTGAATTGATTGTTTTGTATCCTTTTTGCGTTGCTGTAATCCTGAAAAAACGCCAATATTTTGCACGTCGTAGTGAATCAACTTCTCCTGGCTCGGAGAAAAACAAACTAATGCACGGCAAATGGTGTAATTCGACCCGTGCTAAGTCAATCCATCCAGTGAGAGAACCGCAGCCTACCAATAAGCAGCGCTCTCGCTCCAGTCCCTCCCCCCATCATCCGTCTCTCCTCAGTTTGGTTCGGGCTTCTCGCTGCCTCGCTCTGGCTTCCTTCCTTTCTTTCCTAAAGCCCGGAGAGAATGAAAAAAAGCGACCCCCTCCTCTCCTCTCTCCTCCCTCTCAGCTCTCCTCCTGGGTGACCCCATATTGCCCCCCTCCTCTTCCTCCTCATCCCCATCCCCCAACAGCGAGTCAGCAAGAGGGCCTAGTTAAAATCATTTCAGCTGAGTTGTGGCAAGTCGGGGGCTGCTTAGTAAAAACACAGCTTTGGACATGTTTGGATTTAAGGATGAGATTTAGCACAAATCTGCTTCTGCTTCAGCAGAGCATCCTGCAACTGGACTTTTCTGTTAAAACTGGTGGAATTATTAATGACAGCAGTAAATAAAATGCAAGAAAAAGTTTTACTCTTGTGCCTAATAACTGTGTGCTCTTCACACACAAACTGATGCACTTAAATGTTATTTAAATTAGAAACTCATGACAAACAGATTTTTGGGTGAAATCAAGCCCATTCCTCCATAAGGATGGCAGATTATCCTATCTTTGTTTAAACTCTATATGTATGCGTTCTACATTCACATGTAAGCATATAAACAACATGCAAGGCCACACAAAGGAGGCCCATTTACACAGATCTCCTTCTACTTCAGCACAGAATAACTGTATAATTCCATTAAAAGTTGAGTAATCATTAATGACAGCAGTAATGAGGTCCAGGAAAAAAGTTTCCCCCTCGTGTCAAATAACTCTGCAAACTCAAACATTTTGCACACTAGCTGTGGTACTTAAATGTTATTTAGAATGGAGAATTTCATGCCATAAGAATATTTTACTCACAGTCAAACTGTTTTTCTTTAACATTATTCTAAATTGAGAAATCCCAGCCATAGAGGTATTTGGGTGGAAATGAAACTCTGTTTCTCTATAGGAATATCAGATTATACTATTCTTTTGTTTGAGCTCTGTAAATATGCATTCTACATTTACATGTAAACATGTAAAGAAGAAGAGAAGAGAAGACATGTAAGGCTGGACAAAGGAGGCCCACATGCACAGATCTCCTACTTCTGCACAGCATCATGTAACTGTGTTTTTCTCTTAAAACTTGAGTAATCATTGCAATCATGACAGCAGTAAAAGAAACAGTACAGGGGAACAGTTTCACCCTTGTGCCATGTAACTCTGCAGACTCAAGCATTTTGCAGTCAAACTGTTGCACTTAAATGTGATTTAAAATGGGGAAATTCATGCTCTAAGCATATTTGGGGGTAAAGTCATCACCATTCCTCCACAGGAATGTCAGATTATCCTATCTTTTGTTTGAGCTCTATGCACAGGCATTCTACATTTACATGTAAACATCTAGTGTTAGCATCCTTCCGTATACATGCGAAGCTGAAGTCGTTGGACGTGACGAGTCATTCCAGCAGGCTCTGCGAGGCTGGACAAAGGAGGCCCATTTGCACCCCATTAGAGAAGCAGGTTAGCAGATGTGTGAGAGTCTCTCCCACATGAACATCCTCACGCACCAGCACACTCACTCCTGACAGCCCCCTTTATGAGCCGCAAAAGTGGGATCTGCATCTCAATACTTGTAAAGGAAACTCTAGTTTGCACTGCTGATCTGCCCCGTCCACCTCTTGCATGTCTTTGTCCACACGTTTCCCACCCTCTTCCTCTTTTTATTTGAGTTGTTACCTCTCAATATCCTTTCTCTTCATTTGACAGAACCTTTTCTTTTTCCTCCGGCTCCCTATAGGCTCTCTCCATTTCCATCCAATCTCACAGAGGTTATCTCAACCGACAGACTTCGGTTTGTTGCTTATGTCACTTTCATTCCCTTTTGTCTCTTTTCTCATGCTTCAGCCTCACCGCTCAGTGTATCTGTCGGTCCTGGGTATCTTCTGTGTGCTGTCCCTGCATCCTGTGGGGACTGAATCAGCACGACATCCTACGTGGGAGAGGTGAAAGATGGATGGATCAATGTGTCTAAGGTTTGCCAGATGCAGGTCTTGAGTGTCAGGGCGGATGAATAGATATATGGATCTGTGGGTGTCTGGTGATTGGTGGGTCTATTGATTGCCTTTTTTTTTCCGGTGAATTGACAATTTTATTGGTAGTGTAATGGCAATGTGACACCATTTCAGGAGGTTTTGATAGCTTTGGTGCGTGACTGCCGCCTTTAACAATCTGCTTGTGTCTCTTATTTTCTCTCAATTTTCCTGCAACTTCAAATGAATTTCCACCAACCCGGTGGGATTATTAAAACAGTAATTCACACTCTCTTTGTAATTTTCCAGTCTTTCTCTAGTCTGATTATTCAAATAAGATACTGAAAATGAAGAAAACCTATAGAGAGGCAACCCGGTACTTTGTGAAATATCAGGTTTTTTCTTTTATCTAAAAAGCGTGCAAGAGCAGGACTCCTTCCACACGTCATGGGAAAATAGATGATTAAATGGACACGCAATTACAAACATAATAAAAGTGAAGCAGATGGAGGAACGACAAAGGTCTCAGAGTCTGTGCAAACGTTTGGATTGATAGTGGGAATGGACAGATGAATGTATGGATGGTGGGTGATGGAGAGACGGATGGTGGGAGAGTGTAGTGATATGCGTGGAGAGTGGGGGGTGGACAGAAGACAGAAGGCCTGTGCTACTCCTACAGCCTGATATGCTCCCTGGGGGACCCTGCAGTGTGTAGGTCAACCCCAGGGGGTGTGCACAGGGTGGGCCCCAGGGTGCAGGAGAGAAAGTGTGGGCTTGGCCTTAGGCTGGGCTGACAAGAGAGGTGCTTTACCCTCTATTCCCTTATTTACTGCCTAAAGTGCTGGTGCAGATGGCCATGTGTCGAGGATGGGGGGCTGCAGGCTGGAGGTTGGGGCTGAGGCCAGAGAGAGGTTTACTGCAACATGACTGTTTCCCACCGACTTAGCATAGGCTTTGCTTTATGGACATAAAAAATAAACCCAACAGAGCCAGTTAAGTGGACACATCTAGAATAAAAAATAATTAAAAGTTGTCAAATTGATGCCTCAGTTGACTTAGTGTTGCTGTCATAATGAACAAGCAAAAGAAAGACATCTCTGCTGCGAGTTGTCCCGTTTTTGTTTTTTTATTACTAGTGATGAAATGACAGTAGCAGCAACAGTAAATGCTCTAAACCAGGAGAAAAGGGTTGTGTCCTTCTTGTCTTGGCAGTAAGTGCTCCATCAGATGGCTGCCTCTCAGGGTGGAGGCAGTCTGCAGTGAGGCTACACGTTGACCTCTGATTGATTAAGAGGACCGTTTCTGGCACTCGGCTGGCCTGGGGCACCATTTGTCACCTGACTGTGCAGTCCTGTGGAGAAGCTCGGAGCCCTCCAATCTACATGCAGGCCTTTTCTCTAATTCCCCAACTCAGTCGGATCCACAAGGGCCCACCCATGTCAAAAATCTGTCCACTCACTCCAGTGTTCAACCTTTTGGATTAGAGTAAACACCAAATGGCACATTAGAACCTAAAGAAATATATGAATACTAAAACATTTTCTCTGCAAGTCACTGAATTTGTGTCAGATGGCTCAATATTTAAAAAACTGTTCCAGCTCGTGCTTATTTGGTCAAAAGTGTAGATTTGCTGAGGTCAATCATTTGCAATCACCAAATGGACCCATGAAAGAAAGACAGCTAATATGAGTTCACTGTGGAATTATAACTTAAGACAAACATGGTGCAGGATATGTATGTTGGATGGATTTTAAATGGACTGTTAGTGATATGAAACATGTAACAAGGAACATTAAACATACCTATTAGAGCACATTGTAGCTGCAGCAGATCACCAAGTAATTCACATTATTCTACTAGTTGAAGTTTGGGTTCAGCTACTTAATATTCTTTACACAGTATATACTGTATATCATATATGATATTTTCCAGAAAGATTAAATGCTATGTGCTCAGATAATTGGATAATTGCAAATCGGCCCATTTCTTAAAAAATCTTAAGTATCATTTTTGACAATTGGATGCTAAATGCATGTGTTTGGTACCTTGGATTTGGAACAGCAGCTCCATCAACTTTGTCTCAAATTTCTGATGGTACACAATCAGTGATTGTTGAAAAGGTTAGCAGTTTGGAATCAGTCATAAGAGGTTTTACAGAACTATAAAGTAGATCAGACAGTACTGCACCACTACCAAAGTCAACAGTACATTACCTGTAAGTACTGGCCCTCAAGGTTCAGTGACTTACTGACATGCAAAATACCAACTTCATGCCACAGAAATATCCAAATTGTCAAACAGAAAACTATCACAGAACCAGAGCAGTCTGTTTTTAAGATTATTATTAATATTTTCTAGCACAAAAAGCGAGCAAGGTGACTTTAGCTTGGAACCAACAGTGTCAAAGTTGATCTTGTTACTGCTCTTTAGACGAGCCGTATTGATGATGATGCCTTCGGATTTACTTCATCACTCGCTTTTATAGAATATTCGTCTTTACCAAAGGTCAGAGAGAGGTGGTGAGCTTTATAGCCAACAGTTTAATGCACCGACTGAAGGTAGAATTGAAACATATATCTGTAATTTGCAGTGAAACAACCGGAGCTCTGTTTGCACATATTGCTCCTTCAGCTATTTTATGAGGTTCCATTGAAGGGGAGGGAGGCAAGCAAATCTGTTCTGTCATAACTTGTTTTCTGCTCTAAACTTAAGGAAATTACAATATCTAGTTTACTTTGATGCAATCCCGATGGCTGCCACATTTGCTCAAGGAAATGCACTGAAAGGTATGAAATAAATTCTGATATAATGTGATTGTGTTTGTTAGAGTTTTCTTGGGGAAAATGAGAATGCTAATCATATTCATAGCCAATGCTGTGGGTAATTTGCAGCTTCCGATAAGCCGCTGTATAACGTGAAATAGAGATGATTGAGTGACACACGTGACATTTTTTGACTCATTATTTATTGATCCCATTTCCCTTCCCATCTAAATGTTTTAACCTGCGTGTCTGTCGAAATGCTCACGTAGGAGAGCTATAGGAGAAATCCTCCTGGACTGGAGGTGGCGGTGGCACACTTGCCCTTTGTCTTATGTATGAAATGAAGGATGATGTGCTTATATTGCAATGCCACCTTGACACCATTAGGACGACGTTTCCACAAATTAAGGTGGCCCAAGACCAACGCTGACATCCATTCGGCGTGGGAGGGAGCCCATTGTTAGGGGGCAAAAGTTTTATTACTTCTGATAATGATAATAAATGCTTCCTCCCACACACTACGGCCTTCATTACAGCATTGATCCCCTAACATCTCAGTTAAAATCCATCACTGTAGCTCGGTTAATGAATGCTCCAAACGTATCAGTGAACCACGCGGATGATCCAAGACCTTCTCACGTTCTCGGTAATGAAGTTAATGAGCAATTGGAGAAGTTAACATTTTCAGGAAGGAAGGATGTGTCGGAAGAGGATAGAAGTGGGCTTTAGCAGGCTGGGATTGAAGTGCAACAGAGAAAGGAAGAGACACAGAGGTTGTGCCATTCACACGCTCCGAGGCGCTGGTCTATTCTTGTGTGTGATTGCATATATACGCAGACACACACATGCGTGCAGACAGGTGCTGTGTGTTGCTGGCCGACAGCTGTGTGTGTGGGAGCTTGTGCCGGTCGTGCTGGGAGGTAGCTGTTGCATTCTCTGACCTTACCACCGGACGCAGCATTTGACACAGACAGACACACATACAGGGCAGCTGCAAGGTGCCATTCAAGGGGCCTCATAGCCAACTGCACCCACCCACGCAGAAGTCACCGCCTCCAGCGCCATGTTCTACCTTTCTACATCTCCCGTGCATCTCAAAAACTAAGAAATATCCTGCAGCACCTGTAGCCATCCACAACTTGCCAAAGGGAGCACTTAAATTGCAACCGCTGGCCCAAATATTTACCTACCCCCTACACAACCCCGGCACCAGTCATAAGCCCCGGCATCAAAACCTTGTCCCACCTCCCATCCTGGCTGTCATTCGCCTGCTAAGTCCTCCTTGGAGCTCAGAGGCTATCTGGGATTTAAGGGAAAAGCCTTTTATCCAGGACTTTCTCTACAGGCTGGGGTGAGCAAATGTCTCATGTCAGCAAAACACCATAAATGCTGCAAATGGCATCTTTTCTGCTTCTCAGGGGTGGCAAACAAACTTTTTTCTAAGAGGGCTGGTGTGTAGTTTATAAGTGAAACGAACCATTGGAAGGACGGTGGATCTGGTGGTTACTATTCTGTTTGTAGAAATGTATATTTTATGGGCAGTTTAAAATCCACACAGGAATTCCTTCGTGTGTGTGTGTGTGTGTGTGTGTACATAAAGGTTACACCGGTGTGATGTGATGCTACGTGCTGATAAACCCATTGGCGGATTGTATTGGCTAATCTGGTGACTTAAGCTTTCAGTTCTCAGGAATTCCCTCAGCCTCTAGATCCAGACCAGGTGTCCACACACAGTCTGCTGGGGGGCAGTGCAATTGTGTGTGTGTGTGTGTGTGTGTGTAGGTATGTATGTGTGTGTGTTGGAGAGGAAATGACAAGAATGGCCTCGCCTGCATGACAATAGCAAATGGTGGGTTTTTTACAAGGAGGGACCAGTATGTAGGAATTCACTGGAGCGTCCACAGCTCTTATCACATTTACATCAACTGTTCAGCAGATGACTTTTAGCTGCAAATGTTTACGCTCACACCCACATCATACTATGCTCTCTCATGCCAACTACGCAATCTCATGCCATGGACTCTGCCCAGCTCCATGTATTGTTTTTATCAATACACTCCTTTCCTGATCCAACATGCACAGACAGAAGCTAGTAAATTTATGAAATATAGGTCGGGGGACATGCTTGGTTACTGTTAGGTATTAAGGTGAGAAAAAGTTTCCCGTCATTTTAATGCTGCCTCTCTGCTCTCCGTCCAGTTGGAAGCGACACCTTTACAACCAAACGGCCCAGTTGTGTTGAGTGAGAGATAGTCCGGTGTCACCTGTCCCTTTAATAAAGGTGGCATTAGGAGAGGCAGCGGGGAGGAGAGCAGCTGGAGGAGGTAATCCCGTCTCTCCAGGTCAGCCATCAGACAAGCTGTAGCAAGCCCCACTAACTCTAGCCTAATTAACACACACCAACAGGGAAATCTTTCCTTCTCAGACCCATATCGCTGCAGCACACACCCACTTCTCCAGCCAGCCGTTTCAGGGTTAATACTTTCCAGCGCTTCCACACTCGGGGGTTTTACCAGCTCCAACACGCTGCGGCTCCAGCTTCCTGGCTTCCATGTCACACCTCCTCAGGGGATCAAGAGATAGATGAGTTGATGGAATTAGATGGGATGCTAAACCACGCAACACTGAGTTTTTCTGTGAAATTTTCCTGGGATATGTGTCACCACTTTATGCCAAGCTCGTTTTGCCAAAATCTTTCAACGTGCCCTGCATAGTCTGCCACACGGATTAAACAACGTACATGAACGGGCTGATGTTTCTCCTGCTAAATCTTTTAAATGCAATTCTTACAATGCTATTAGAAATTTAAGACCACATTTTGAACATACTGTGAACTACTCAAACTGCTCTTATTCTGGAGACAGACCTGATTATCCCAATATCTGAAAGTAGGTACCAGAAGAGAGTAAATATGATGTATAGAAAAGTAAGGAAGGAGATGGTTGGAAATCCAACTCAAGTTGCTATTGCAGGGACTTTAACCCAAGTACAGGAGGCACTTGGACAACCAGGTGATTTATCAGGGCATCAGATTTAAATAACCTATGTCTGTCTCCCTTTTAATGGCATTTTCTACTGTCTCATTTTAGTCTTGCATATAAAACATACATTTTGCACTACGTTATTGTTTTATCTCTGTAAATACAGTCCTTGCACTATTCTTATACAGGGGGTCCTCGATTTTTGTTGGAGTTCCGTTCCTACAGATCGATGTAAGTCGATTTTCGCCGGAAGTCAGAGCTCTGGTGAAAATGTAAACAAAGCCGTTGCATGTATCACGATATCGATCAGTTCTTCAGAAAAGTCATGAATACCAACAACTTTCGTGTATGTATGAATCATTTTACAAGAAGATAATAGAATATTGTAATGGACTGATATTGTTGTTGTTGATGTTTCCGTGTTTATTGTTCAGTTCCAGATTTACATAATGTCAGTGAACGTGCCATGTTTAGTTAGCTCACCTCTGATTGGCTGAGAGTCAGCAGTAGAGAGAGCTGGGAACGGTGGCTAATTCTGGAGCTAAGTTATGGGGTTTTTCTAGTTATTCTGGCGTTGGCTACGGTCCACAGTAGCCTGTGTGAAGGTTCAATAAACCAGCAGAGAACCAGATAAAGTCTCACTCATTCATCACAGAGGGTCTCTACAATATGTTGACCTGTTTTTACTACTTGACTGATGTTCACCGGTGTTTGGCCTGTTCCCAGCATTTTATTCTATCTAATTTCACTTTCCTTTTCTTCGAAGCATCAGAAGAGTGTGACTTATGCTGGGAGCCATAATGAAGGGCAAAAAGTTAGTGAATGTAGCACAATCCAAGGTGGAGTATGACCGCAAAATACAAACAAAGCTGTCTTATAGCGTCGCATGGCGGCGTACTCATCCACTCCACTCGCCCACTAGTTCCACGTAACCAGTTCCGATGTAGTGACGAAGCGCCATAGGTCAAGGACGCTGCATTTTCATTTTCATTAAATGATAATCCTGATTTGCATAATAATTAATTGCAGTTCCAGTCTTATTTTTAACCATGTTGTCCAATATTTATGTTGATTACATTCACTAAAGTGATTGGTGAAATCTGATAACACTGCCATAATGAAGTGCAGTTCAGCCACAAAAGGTCAAAAACCAAGTTCCATCAGTTCAGTCCATAGGCTGTGCTGAATGTTCCCAACAGACTGTCTCAGTGATGTCGTTCCATGTCTTTTCATCCGACTAATTCCTGAAATCTGCTACTGACAGCTCTACATCGACGCTTCTGCTGCACCACCGACGCTTTCACTCTGACTGTCACATGCCAGGTGGGATGTAAAACACACCAGCGTGGACACATGGAGACAGTCGTGTGTGGCGGCGGGACGGAGATATTGCAGCTCTGGCATCTGACCCCTCATGCACGCCACCACAGCAAGCACTTCTCGTCCCCCCACCTCCCACGCATGCCCTTCCTCAAGTGTGTCTCTATCTGAACGGCGGTCGGCTGAGGAGGGGGAGCGTCGGGGGCGTGATGGTATCAGGTGTCATTTAAAAAAGCAGTTGTCAGGGCTGGCTGAAAATGGAGCATGACTTTATTCAGTCTAAATTGTAGCCTGGTGAAAACAGCATGGCCTCTCGGTGCCCTCCCTGCAGTGGAGTGGCCATTTCAGTGCAGCTCTAAGAGTCAGTTTAATGGAACACTATTAAGTGCTCTGTTTTTATGGGATTGATTTCTCTTTCCTGTTGCGACAAATGAATATTTCGATAGATTTCTCCGCTCCTGCTGGATGCCAACTGCCTTTGAATAAAAATAACCTCTTACATCTCCCACAGGTAGATTATATTTAAATGAAGTAACTCATTTTTTTTTTCCCCCTCTGGTAAGTCATCTAGCTTTAGCACCATCACAAAACACTACACACTCACACAATCTGCAGTGACTTCAGCTGTTTTTTCTCTCTATTAGCCTCACACACTGAAGTACATGTACGCACACACACACACACACACACACAGACACACACACACACAGCTGGTGGGGATTAGAAGAGAGGAAGCAGAGTGAACACACTGGGTTTCAGAGTCAAAACAACAGAGCTGGACTTGACCTTCGGCCCTCGTGGCTATTCATCTGTTGATAACATCAGCCGGCTCCATAAGACAACTCCAGAGTGTGTACAGGCCATTAAGTGCACCCCAGACGGACAGACAGACAGATTCTTTACAGACAAGAAAACCCCCCGTCTTTGACAATACACACTCCCTTCTATAGTGATGACTGGAAAGTATAAGGGTATAGGATAATTAATGGCTTCCATTAACAGGAAAACCCTTCCTCTGCACTTTTCCTGGTGGATGGAGTGCTGAAGTAGCTTAGCTCTGTGTTTCTGTCCTACCTGGGGCTATAGACAAGTGGTATCCTGCATGTTAAATAAAGTCTTTCTCACCCCTCCTCTGTGGTCCCAATTCCTCAAGTTAAATCAGATCACTTCCTGATCTTCACATCTCTGCCTCCTCCCTCCATGCAGACATTTCATTTCTTAAATGATAATATCCCCATATTCTGCATCATGTCACGTTTTGTAAGGGAAAGGGAGCAGTAAACGTTCCTCAGGTGAAGGCCGTGTTATGAATATTGCCTCTGTATACTGTATGATGTGTGTGAGAGGCGCTAAAAGAGAGCATGTGTGTGTGGAGCACTGTGTTGGTGTGGGATGTTAATTTTATCTCCCATCGGGCTAGTGGCTGTGTCGTGGACTAAGTAGAGTCATTTACCAAAGGTTACAGCTGCAGTCATGGATAGCAGCAGATGATAAGTCATACCAATGAGCCTTATCTGAGGCAATCATGCTTTATATTCAGGGCTTCTCTCCATTTCTCTGTTTCCCTTTGTGACGTCCTTCCTTTTTTGTCTGTCTGCATTTTTACCTCTTGTCCGTCTTTTTCCCTTTTCTTTTATCTCTGAAATCCTCCTAATTCGCTCATCCTTTGCTTGATAGAGAACCAGCATGTAGCTGTCGGGGTTATTGTATAGTCTGCCATTTTCAGTGGATCACAGTATCAACACTACTATATCATATCCTCGGCTATGCAGATATGGAAATGAGACGGCAGCTCTCAACAGGGGCTCTCAAAACAATTATCTGTACTTCATAGGCAGGGATGCTGCTGGGCCACTGGCCAGTGTCCTGGGCTTTCTCATTTCTCTAAGAGCTAAATGTTGCTGACTTGCTGCTTTCTGTCAGCACCAGCCTTGCCCTTGTTAGAGCCCAGCTGAATGGAAACCTTTTTTTTTTTTCTCGCTATAGCTTGTCCTTGTGTTTGGAGCCAAACAGCAGAAACAACAGGTATTGTGTGACAGTGAGGTTAGGGGAGTTAGAGTTGATTTAGCAGAGCGGCACAGCGGAGGGCTCGGATGAAAGCGGGATGGAAGACTGTGGATGAGGAAAGGAATTGCAAAGCTTTCTAAAACATGTGAATTCCTGTTGGGTTTAGCAAGTTAATTACAACTTATGAACATCAGTCAGATGCCTTTTTTCTTTGTGCTGGAATGCATGTAATAAACTTCCCTGAGTGTATCTCCTATATGATCCCACAACAAAAATTTAACATCTATATCTTAGAGAGCATTGAGCAGATAAAAATAATCACTTCATCAAAGTGGCACTATAATTATACATCTACAAATTTTAGCAAAAAGTCTTTGAATACACCATCGGAGCTCCTATTTCTATACATGTACATAATGTTTCCTTAGTCTCACTTTGTCAAACAACCTCAAATTGGCACTGTCTTCTGTAATTCAAATGTGAGAAGCTATATTTAAAGACTTTATGTGGGTTCATGCCAGCTTTATTACTGCAGGCTCTTTGATCACAGTGCCAGAGTTTGGAGACACTCTCAGATACCTATTTTATTTCTGTGTGGGGGACCAATCCCGGCCTCTTCAACACCCTTCTGAGCTGAACCCTGACAGACCCTGTGGGGGTTCCGATAAGTTTATGCATCACGTCGCTCAGCCCATGTGAATATGCCATCAGCAGTAATTCCGTAATGAGCAGTTTGTCTGTTTTTGGGGTTTGTTTCTCTGTTTGTCTGTCTGCCTCAGCCTGTGTGTACACGTCAGGGCCGTGACTGATCCAGCGGCCGATCCCCAGACGTTGGTAAGATATATGTGGGTGAAAAGTGAACTCGGTAATGAGCACTCTGAGCATGTGTACAAGAAGGATTCTGACTGTACACTTGCGAATCGGTGTCTTGCCTAAGGGGGTCTGCGCTGTGGTTTGAAGCTTCTGAACAGAAGGAGTGATTAGGCAGAAGAGGCAGACTGAGCTGTGTGTCAGTAGCATGACTAGCCATGTGTGACTATAGGATGAATGTTTCTGTGGTGGCTGGAGTTCCCCTGGATCAAGCATACGCAGCTTTTAGATGACTGTTTTTAGCAACAGCTGTCAGCCTGTGCTCTGGACATGAAAGGCAAAGATGGAGATCTGAAGAACAAGGATCCAAAAAACCTGTATAGAGGAACTTCAAGTAATTCCAGCCATTCTGTTTAGCATTGACAGTTTTGATTATGTGGGTAGAGATGACATTGCTGCCTCAGCATGCCACCGCTTTAGGCTGCAACACACTGACACACCTGCCTGAGTCAGCTGAGTCAGGGCATGTGTGACTAGTGAAATGTGGGTGTGTACATCTTTATTTATGAACGTTTGGGCTGAACACGGGATCAAAAGGTTTTTTTTTCTCCTCTTTGCTCTCATGCTCTTTCTTTATCTTTCTCCCCCTCCTGCATTGTTGTTGTGCTCTCCCTCCTCCTGGGCTTTCAATATGTTTCTGAAGGCTCTGGGGGAGGAAATCGGCCCTCCTGTCCTCTCTGTTTGTGCCCTAACAGCCCCATCCTGCTGCACACAACTCGCTGGCCACAGGCAGTCGAGGGAGCGCAGCACTAATTGTGCAGGTCAGCGAGGTTATGCAGCCTCTGAGTCTTTCTACTCCTTTTTTTGCCTCCATTCATCTCTTTTTGATGTGGTTTACTCTCTGCTCTCCACTCAGTTGCTGTATAATAATGCATGACATCACAGTTTACTTTGCCATGACAAACAAAGACTCCGCCGTGATGCTCGACACTGGAACTTTAAAATGTATCGCTGCCGTGGAAGTTTCCTTTCTTGTACGCTCCAGAGGTTAATCATGTCGGGAATCCTTGAAAGCTTCCACATTTCTCAGCGCAACCTCTGCTCATCTAAAATCATTTAGAGCTTGTTTTGTTTCCTCTCTTTTTTCCCCGCTGTGTGTGATGTAGGAAATGTAGGAGATGTTTGTCTTTTCAGGCGGGTTCCGTTGTCTTTTGTGTGTCTTGTCTGAAACAGCATGTCAGCCAGGCGGGGCGGCTCTGGGAGGATGTGTGTGTGAGAAAAAGAGAGTGTGTGTGCCGAATGAAATGTAAAAAGCAGTATGCCTGCCTGCACACACACACAACAGCCTTTGGCCTAATGGGAGCTGACACTCTGACAGGCTCTCTGAGCTCTTTATCTGGGCCTCTCGCCTCAGAATTTGCGGGTCTGCGTGCATGTTTGTGCCTTGTGTGTTTCTGCCTGTGTGTGTGTGTGTGTGTGTGTGTGTGTGTGTGTGTGTGTGTGTGTGTATGCATGCATGTGCATGTGTGACCCCAGCGGTGGTAGTCGCCAGGCCCCTAGAGAGTTCTTTAACCCCCTAACAGAGTCAGACTCATTTACATTGAAATGGGAGAGTGGCAGGGCCTCTTTATGGACTGTTTGCTTTTGCTCTATAGAAAAGCCTCAACTCCACCTCTCTCTCTCACACACATAAGTGTACACACATGCACGCACACACACACACACACACACACACACACAGCGTCCCACTAGATAAATGAGAATTTGCTCTGCTGCAGCTCACACAGTTGTTTTTTCAAACTGTTGGACTGTTATGCCCTCTTTAAGGATCTGAATTGTGTGTATGTGGACGCATGAGTTATGAGGGGTCACAAAGGGCTGCTGGGACCATGTGGTTGTTAGCTGAATGTTTTTCCACCTCACACAATACAGTTCTTCTACCGTCCAAATGACTGAGCTGATCTGGGGTTCACCAGGTTCCCATCAGCTAGCCGGGTTCCACACTCTTCCTCTGGAGAGGAAGTTCTAAATCCGACCCCCAGACTGGTATCAGTGGTGACTCGAGGCGGAGGGTTCCCAAAGTTGGTGGTGGCTGCTAGAAAGAGCACAGGTCTAATTATAGCCAGCAGGAAGCGAATGGGAAGGAACCCTTTTGATGATACATACAATTATAATTCTATCAGGAAAGTACTACGCTGATGAGGCGAGCATCTCTCCTCCCTTTTCTCAAGTCTATTTCACGGCCTCTTACATATAGAAAGGACTCTGCACTCTTTGCAATCCTAATTCAGTGTTCCCTCCACTATCTGCCTTCTTATCTTTCTGTAGGGCTTTCTATAAAAAACGGTGAGCAGAGTGCACTGTTTGAAGTCAAGTGGCTGGTTAAAGAGCAAACAGAGTCGATGTTTTCCACCTGTCTTGGTCTGTGTTCTCTAATTTCTTCCTGATAAATCTTCACTCATACTAGCTAGACCTCTCTGCTGCTTCAGCCTCCACCTCCTGCACCTTTTGTTTCTGTTAAAGATCACAGAGGAATGCTCAGTGGAATCTATATTTAGCCACTATGAGTATACATTCTGTGTATATATGTACATGCATGCTGTGCCATTGATATGCTGTGACCTCGTAAACAAACAAAACTGCTTATAATTTTTACTAGACTAAGTTATTTTTCACCATGCTTATACTGTCTTTAATGTGTTTGTTTATATGCGTATTCTTGAGCCAATGTCTGGCGGGTGGTCTGTAAATAACCGGGTTGCTACAGAGCCATTGCATCTCATGGTGGTGCATGTTGTCGGCTATTGGGCTGGAATTTCCAGCATGCAAAAACCAAAGTGTGTTTTTGTGTTAACAGATTTAGCCAAAATTGACACATTTAAAAAAAATCTTTAATGACGATTAATGTAGGAGCGTATTTGCCAGAGGGAAATTGGGAAAAAGGCTGCAGCGAGAGACTGATTTTAGAGATCTTGTTTCAGCCCTACAGCTAGCTCCTAATTTTTTAATTAATTTCATTTACGACTAAGAGTGTATGAATGTTTAAATACAGAATACGTATCAGGTAGTAAAAGATGAACTCTAATTTCCTTTTAATGAAAGTATGAATGAAGCGCTTGTGTGCCAGCTGTGTGTTATACGATGGCGGCTACGCTGTATATCAATGAGGCCGTGCCCTGCAGAGGAATGTCTCGGCACGTTTTGCTTGACTTTTATGCTGTGATTTTAGGGTACAACAACAATTAATTTTAGGTACAGTTCTACATGTTTTAGCTGCACGCCACTTCCCTTTCCTGCCGAGGATGAGTCATCCTGTGTGTATGTGTGCGTGGTGAGTTCAGTCACCGCAGCAAGAGCGAGCCACTCTCTGCCTCCCTGTGATGAGATCCAGATGGAAATTTTCAGTGGATTGCCCACTCTGCTAACCATTAAAGTTTCTAAAATGTTCCCAAAATGTTTCCCTCTTTCTCCTCAAATCTCTTGTGCCTCAAGATGGTTTTAAACAGAGATGACTAGTTTTAGACTGACTCATTCTTGCAGTTCATGCACTCTCTTTCCACTGCTGCGAGTAAGTTCAATCTACTACATCAAAGCTTTATTTCATTTTACTGAAGTCTTTTAGTTGCTCTAGCTGTGCCTGAATTATCAAGACCACGGCAAACATTACCTGCATTCACTCACATCAAGAGAAGAAGAGAACCGTTTCTGTTCCTTTCCAGACTCTCCCCTGGATGTCTCATTTGCACCACCACAAACCAGATCAAAAGAACCTCTCTATGTCCTCAGTCTTTGGTTGTAGGAAACCCATGCCAGGATCTTAGCATGCACTCAAACACTCATCCACACAGGGACACACACACTCATCCAAACAGAATCAAACAGTGTTTTGAACTGTGACAAACAGACCCACCAGGGTCCAGGCAAGAGGGCTTTCAAGTTTGGCCAAGTGGTCTACCACTCATCCCATCCATCAGCTCCCCTATGGGTATAGGACACAGATCCACGGTCAACTTAGTATTCAAAAAAACACAAAATCATACACAACTCTAGCTCAAGATGCTGCCCCAGTAGTGTGGCGACAGGTTTCCTTCTATTTTGTGTCATTCTGGTCTGGATTTGGCGTTTTTGACTTTTCTGCACAAGTACAGTGACACCAGCTTCAGAAGATGAAGTCAGGTTGTACATTTTTAACTCTGGCTCAATGAAAAACACAAGAACAACAACAACAGCCCTGTATTTGGTAATATTTGGTTTTTGGTGTGTATATGAGACACAGAATGTAAGAGACAGTGAGATAATACACTGCCCGTCCAAAAAAAAGTCGCACACTAATATTTCATTGGACTACCTTTAGCTTTGAGAATGACACACATTGCCATGGCACCGTTTCCATAAGCTTCTGCAATGTCACGGCATTCATTTCTGTCCAGAGTTGCATTCATTTTCTGCCAAGATCTTGCATTGATGATGGGAGAGTCGTGCAAAGTCATCTCCAGAACATCCCAAAGATTCTCAGTGGGGCTGAAGTCTGGATTCTGTGGAGGACAATCCATCTCATGCTCCCTGATCCACTCATTCTCAGTGTGACACCATGAATCCTGGCATCATCATCTTGGAACATTCCTGGTCATTCAGTATATTCAGGTAGTCAGCTGACCTCATTCTTTGGGAACATAACGTTGCTGAATCTGACCAACCCCAGATCATAACCATAACCCCCACAGGCTGGTAGACACTAGACATGATGAGTTCATCACTTCATCTGCCTCTCTTCTTACCCTGATGCCCCCATCACTCTGGAACAGGATAAATCTGGACTCATCAGATCACATGACCGACCACAGAAACTTAACTGTTGCGCCACTACTAAAGAAGTTATATATACATATGTAACAGAAGATATAACAGAAAATATCTAAAGATTATGCCATTTTTGCTGATTTAAATACTTTAAAAAGAGTGTAATTTTACAGTCAAACATTGAAAATGAACATATTAATATGTCCACTTATCTATTCATACAGATTTTGGATGTGGACATGATGTACAGTTTTGGCCTGATTTATTTATATTTGTCAGTTGACATGAAATGCACGTTTTCTGTGATTGTACTAGTTACCATTTGTAATTTATTCCAAAAATGTCACCTTAAATATGTTAAAAATGTTCTTTTTTTTTTAATAGTGTCGTCTTTTTTTTTCGGTCTCATTGCTTATTAATGCACTGTATGTATGCAGATGCAAAAAAAAATGGTTAACAACAGTTTTTCTTTGCTGTATTTTGTTGCCTGGTGTTACACTCTTGCATCTATGAATATTACTGCAATATTATCTTACTGATGTCTCACTGTTTCCTGCCTGTCATTTCTAACCATCACAAAATTGATTTGTGGACATATTGCTGAAGGAAATATTCGCCAGCTGGCCAACACTGACATTGACACTGTTTAAATCTTCACATGATCAAATAAATATGTAATGATTCATTTTCAGTGTGTCTGAATGTGTTTCTGAGCCAACAGTATTGTGTGGTGTGGTGGCCTCTGGGCACAACTTCATGTTTGCATAAAAGAAAGCTCACGCTGAGAAAATGCCAACAGCTGATGAATTCTTTCCCAGTGCAGCAAGGTCAAGCCGTTACTCTGAGAACACACATCTCCGCTCCTGTTGCTTGTTTCTCAGAAGACAAAAATGAATTTTTTAGATTGAACATGTACACCTTATTGTTCCAGACAACAAAGGTGGGTCACAGGGTGGGTTGAAAAGGGTCTTAATATTGGCAGAATTGCAGGCAGCCACCAATAGGTACATTTACAGAGAGCAAAGTGAACCAAACAGAAAAATGAAAACAGAACATGAATCTGTGTTTTATCTCTTTTCCACAGCCAGGCTTTCTGCTTATCTGTAGCTCTGTTTCACCTCTCTCTGCCTTTTACTGCCTACTAAAAACTACAGCTGTAAACTTTGCTCAAACCACTTTACAGTGGCGACCTCAAATCTCAGCAGGCAGGCAGGCTGAGTATTTGAGTTGAGTTGTTGCGTAAATTTGTGTATTTTTTTGTCAGACTTCACTTGTATTGAATAATTCACTGGCAGGCCTATATATGGGGTAAGACAACTGGGTTCGGTATTTTTAGCCAGCTCTGGGCTTTATGTAAGGCTCTTTATGTAATCACAAGGTTTAATGGTACATTTTACTGTTAGAACTCAGTCATGATGAACACACGGAGGGTCAGAGGACTCATTATCCATCACTTTTGGCAGACACATGCATGCATAGCTCGGTGCTCTTATCAGCGTGCTGTATGTCGTCAGATGTGTGCGAGGACAACATAATGAGGACAATCTTTTGCATAGCTGCATAATTTTGTGCCAAATTTATCTCCCTTAGAACGTGTCAGAAAATCCTCCCATCGCTACCTTTTATTACCGGCTACACACACCACTGTAATATCACACCTCTGCCTGTCCTGCGCTGATGAGAATGAGTCACCAACCAGCAGGCGCTGAACAACCTGAATGGAGGCTGTGAAAGAGTTATTAGTAAACACATTTGTCTTCCTGATGTGCCCTCTGTGAAAAGGGTCTTAAGTCTGCATGTAACGGCATCCAGCAGCTTCTTATCTGGAGCTAAATGGAAGTCGCGGTGACAGCCACAATTAGGCAGGACAGCGCAGGATGGGAGAGGGTCATACACATAGTAATTACTTAGTCACCGCGGCGAGGCCAGTGACACTATAATACCAGCTGCAGCTCATAGAGATGCACCACCAACACAAATATACACATCATTAAAACAAAATGTACAGCTTTAGAAGTTGGGGGCAGTTTGAGGATAGCAGCCGACAATGTGCAACATTTTATTCATCCATCTATTATCTATACACCGCATTATCCTCTCTAGGGTTGCAGAGGTCTGGAGTCTATTCCAGCTGACTTAGGGTGAAGGCAGAGAACACCCTGGACAGGTCGCCAGTCTATTGGCGCTTTTCCACTAGCGCCTACTCGGCTCGACTCTACTGGGTTTGTGAGGTTTTCCATTAGGACGTAGAACCTGGTACCAGCTACTATTCTAGTACCTACAAGGCCGGGGTTCCAAGCGAGTTGAGTCGAGCTGACAATGTGATCTCTACAGAGTGCAGGCCACTGATTGGACAGGGAGTGACGACACATGAGACCTGTACTGTGGGTGAATGAAGAGGTCGAGACTTTTCTGTCTTTGGTGGCGGACCAAAGAATACAGAGGGAGCTGGACGGTGCGACTCACAACAAAAAGTTTATCAGGAGGTCTCCGAGCGGATGGTCGCTCACGGATATAGCAGGACAATGAAGCAGTATCAGGAGAAGCTGAAAAAGCTCAAAAGTGACTATCAGTTCATCAAGGACCACAACGGCTGGAGTGGGTCAAACCAGAGGTGTTGGACATGGTTTAGCCAAATGGACGCCATTTACGGGCACCGACTGGCGAGCGACGGGAGGGAGATTGGCTTCGACTCCGCCCCTGCCTTATTCCAGACTATGTTTGAGGACGGTGAGTGTTTTGTGACTCCACCCACAATGTGGGGGGGGGGGGGGGGGGTACTCAATTGTAATGGAAAACAACCTAAACCGAGTCGAGTAGAGTCAAGCCGAGTAAGTGCTAGTGGAAAAGCGCCTTTCACAGGGTCACATGATAAGACAGACAACCAAGCACACTCACAGTCACACCTACGGATAATGTAGAATCACCAATTAACATCAGCATGTTTTTGGACTGCAAGAGGAAGCTGAAGCAGCTGGTGGGAACCTAAACAGGTACAGAAGAACATGCAAACTCCACAAACTTGTCCTGACAAGATGTTCCCCTCTCAGCGGCAGTTACCAGCCTTGGTGTGAGACTGGACCTTACCTGACATTCAACAACCACATAAAACATCTGTGCAAGTCTTCATTTTTCCACCTCAAAATATTGCCAAACTCCGTCCCGCCCTCACCCTTTCTGATGCAGAGAAACTCGTCCACACCTTTGTCTCCTCCAGGCTGGACTACTGCAACACGCTTCTCATCGGGATCCCTAGCAAGAGCCTGCAAAAGCTCCAATATGTTCAAAACAGCGCTGCTAGGATCCTGATGAGAAGCAATACCAGATCACACCCATCCTCCATTCACTTCACTGGTTCCACATCTCCTTCAGAATCCAGGACAAAATCACTCTCCTCACCCATCAGTGCATTTATGGCAATGTCCCAGGATACTTCCAAAGAGCTCCTCTGCCACCAATCATCCAAAAGAAACCTCCACACTAATAATTGTCATGTCCTCTGCCTGCCCAGAAACAAGCTCTGGACCATGGGAGACAGAGCCTTCATATCACATCTGGAACTCCCTCCCTGACCACCTGTGAGCTCCACAGACAGTGGAGGTTTTAAAAAAAGGCCTAAAGACCTTCTTTTTGACAAAGCTTTTAATTAAACGTGTCGCTGAAATTTTTATTTTATTTTTATTTTATTTTTTTCATTTTACCTGCTTGTTTAGTTCTTATCCTTTTATATCTTTAATGTAACACTTTGGGATTTTGCTTAAATGAAAAGTGCATTACAAAGATTTTTATTATTATTATTATTATTATTATTATTATTATTATGTTATTGTTATTGTTATTGTTATTGTTATTGTTATTATTATTATTATTACACAGAAGGACCCCAGGCTGGGATTCAAACCCCTTCGAACTGTGAGGCGATAGTGCATACCACCGCACCACATCACCGCCTGCAACATTTTAAATCTGCTCTTTTTCCTATTAAAGCTGCAGAGCGGAGTTTACTGGTTGACTTCAGGAATAAATCATGGATTTTTAATTAAAATGGGCCTCTGAACTCTCAACTTCCAGAGGAGCAGCGAACGTCTCTTTCGCACCGTGTGATACCTTATACTTAGAGCTCTCATTTGTTTGCTGTTGGATGGTGGAGGTGAAAATATTGAAAGTTATCTCAGGAGTGAGTTATTATTGCAGCGTGGGTCCTAGGCAGGTCCTCGGAGCCAAAACAACAGTGTTGGCTGGAACGTCCTTTGAAAACAAACCTGAACTCTCTCCGGCACAGGACGTTTATTTATCCCGCAGATGCAGGCTCTATTGCTCTGGGCTGCCTGACGCAGCCATGCTCCATATTTCATATATTCACTATGGATAAACAACGCTGACTCTGACAGCCCCACTCATGCTGAAGTATGTCAAGATGTGTCTGTGTGTGTGTGTGTGTGTGTGTGAGCAGCGAGTGTGTACTGTATGTGTGTGATAAATCTGTGCTAGAACGGCTCAGCCTGCAGCAGTCCTTAAGAAGCTGCTACTTTGTTCAATGATTGAACTTTTTTTCTATATCTCCCCCTCTTCCTCACCCAGTGTTGGTTTCACCATCTTTTTTCCTCATTTGCCCTCCCTTTTCTTTATTTGAAACCCGCATGGCGTTCCAGATTGTAAATAAGAAGTGCGCCATTCCTCCTCAGACATATTGATCACACATGCATCAGTCAGAAGGCAGAAATAGATTGTAATTAATGGCGACTAAAGGACTGGATGCGTTCGGCAGAATTTGTGAGTCTGCCGTGCGTCTGTGTGTGTGCATGTTTCCCACTGGGTCCAATACGTTCTCTGGGATATTTACACCCAGAGTTGACTGATAACATAATTAAGGTCGTGTAGTGATCTGTGGCGGCTGTGTTCCCACTACACACCAAACCCAGTCAGTAAATAAAGCCCTCGCCCAGGAGGCGATCCTGTGACACAACATATATTCAGCAGACAAACACACACACAGACACAAAGAAATAAATGAGAAACTCCACAGTCATGTCACAGAGCAGAGTGTAGCTTTTAGCATGGCGCCATGGCATTGGGGTGACGGTACACTGGTGCAACTGTGTGACGAGACACAGCTGATAAAGGCTGTTTATTTAACCATGAGTATCCTTTTTCCTTGGAGGAGGATTTGTTTTTCAGGGAGGCCAAAAAAGCTGCAGATTTCATTGTTTCATGACTGATGATAAATTATTCCACCGTGCACATTTCAGCCACATTAGCATCGCAGCATTGGCTTTTTACAGACTCAATACTATCATGCTGTCCACTAAAAGATTCACTCTGACAAAATGAAAAGTACGCTTACTGATAAAACTTGACTCAGAGGAGTAAAGTGTCCTTTTCAGATACTTCAGATCAGCCAGTCAAGAGTGGAAGCGAACCTCACCAGAGAATAATCATGTTTAATGTGATGTAAAATGTAATTTTACCATACATTCTGTACTTACCTGCTGCTTGCACGCACAGTTGCACCAACACATTTCCATTTGCTCACACAGCTGCAGCCACCGTTGCCTAACCATAAAACTAACCCAAACCAGATGAACCTTCAGACACCCCAGACCTGGTTCCTGTTTTTCGTAATGCAAATGACCTCTGTGTCTGCTCTAGTTCTCTGTCTAGTCCAGTAAACCACTTAGACACAGGTATAAATATATCTTGTTTTCTTCAAGCTGCTCTGATCCAGTGTGACTCTGTATCTTCTCTCAAACTTTTATTAAGCACCTAAAGACAAATCTTATCCATTTGTTTTCTTTCTCACTAAGTTTATGTCCACCATATTTAATAATGTCTGAATGGAGTATTGCTTTGGGAGATGCAAACAGGTAGTTTAATGTTGCTATGAATTCCAGTTATAGGCAACAATGTGAGCCCTATTTTTAAAAAAACTAACAAAAAAAAAACAGTTTGGCAGAATAAAAATATGCTGAATTTGCAATAAGCTGTTTTTGTTTTATAGATGTGCAGAAAACTAGGATTATATTACCTTCAGGCTGAAGAAAAAGATGGTGATTCTCAGCCAAAATATGATTTCTAAGCAGATTTATGGACTTTTATCCGCAATAGACATTGGATAGCATGATATGTTCAGGGAGTGTAAGTCTCAATATATCTGTATATATGTGCATTATGTCCATTTGTTCAGATTTGACAGACTAATAGCTCTCAGAAAGAGTACAGTTTCAGTGCAAATTATAGCTGTGGGGCATCAAATGTTGTAAAATACCTTGACTGATATTTCAGTTTCATATCAGTTGTTTGATAATTGCATTTTTGGAAACTGATTTAATGGTGTTTTGATAGGATAGTACCTTAAAGGTGGCAGTCCACCAAAGTCAGCTTCTAGGTATAGTTTTGGAATGAAAGCCTTTTTATCTCTAGGTTTGACCTGGGTGTTATCATCTCTGAGATGCTGAAATTATTTGAATGACAGTGAAAAAAATGTGTCCTTTAAAGAGTTTTCATTGACATAAATAACATACTTTCCATCCTTTGACTTGTTGAGCATAATCTGCTGGGTTTGGCTAATTTATACAGGCTGAAATGATCCTTTCTTCCGACTGTGCAGAACTTAAGAAAGATTAGGCTTTAACTTGTGTCAATATCACTCTCATTTACATAGCATTGATGAGATGGTGTTCTAGAACTGAGAGTATTTCTTGCGTTGGAGCTTTGTTGTGTTTCTTTCTTCAGATTTTTCTCATTTTTATTTCTCATTTGTGAACGTGTCGTGTTCTGCAGCTTAAGAATTAAGATCTCTGCTTGTTACAGGCTGATAGTTCACGGCATTGGAATATTAATGGCACAGACTACTGCAACTAATACCCCTTTCAGACCATGTGTGTGTTAGAATGTATGAATAAGTGAAGCTATCTAAACTTGGCTAACTAATGTAGTCTTTAATCTTTTAACTTACACAAGGTCTTGAACTGTGAGAGAACATCATCTTCCACTGGAACTACTGAGCATGTCTTCTTTACATCTCCATCGAAAGTTCAAAACATAATTTTATCATGCTAATTGTGTAGTTTATCTTCCATAGTGAAGTGTATCCTTCCTCCAGAACAGTCTCTTTATGCAAATGCCAACCTCTTTACGGGGCTCTTCCCATAAATCCACATCTATATCTTCAAAGAGAAAGACCCTTTATCACATGATCAACACTGACCGGCCAACTGCTTTCAGACTTGTGAGAGGATTAAAGGCACTTTCAAACTAAACACAAAACCTCCACATCTCAGCGAGACAGACAAGTAGGATGGGAGCGTGGGCAGAGCTCTGTGAACTCTTGGCTGGGAAAGCAAAGGGAAACTAGGCCACAGAGGCCAGAGGGGCTGCTCGGTCCACTCTCCTTTGTTACTCAAAGAGATGATTTTTCTTATGTGGCCATTGACGGGTGCAGAATGAGGTTTGTGAGCTGCCACAAAAGGTGTGGATGCATAATGCCGCATGGTGCTGTGAGTGATTTACTTGTACTCGCTGACAGATGAGCTCTGGCTTACATAAGCCTTCAAAGGCAAATGCCAACTACATCCACAGGCAGGTGGGGAAATCTGAAAAAACACGGCCTACGTGTGAAAGTGACACATGAGGCATTTCAGGTAATTTTCAGAAAGATCTTGATCTATTATGAAAAGCCAGAAAAAACGTCTAAATCTCTTCTTCATTGTTCACTTTTGAGTGGCAAACAACAAACTTATGTCATAAAGTCATCAACTGGCAGATAGGAGGACATACACAACTGATTCTGCTGAGTCTTGCAGGTTTAAAATGATTGCCTCCTGCTTTCCTACTTACTTTGTGTTTCATTTTGTCCTTGCACATGGTGGTTATCTGTTAATTAATACTTGCTGCATTGAGTCATTGAAGATTTAAAGGTGACAAGAGGGTTTGTTCTTGCTATTATTGCAAATGTTTCAATCATTTATGCTAAAATGCAGCACAGATGCTTGTGAAACCCTGGTTTGGTTTGGATGTGGTCCTAGATGAACAACATGTCAGTGTTTCCTCATCCTGGTTCAGTCAGGGGTTCTCATAATGCTTCAGGCCATGGACTCTCCCACTTACATTGCTTAATTATTTCCTTGTACATGGTGTTAAAAATGCCAATTATTACTTGCTGCATTGAGTCATTGAAAATTTAGAGGTGGCACGAGGGTTTGCTCTGTAAATGTTTTATTCAGTTGCTCTAAAATGCAACACCGATGCTCTCAGTTGTGTCTTTCAATAACATTTTGCCATCTCAAAGTTGAGTTTTGAGTGTAAAAATGCTGGTTTTGTTTGGAAATGGTCCTATAGATGCACACCATTTCAGTATTTCCTCATGGGCCATGGTCTAGCTGGTGCATTACAGCTAGTTTCAGCTTGTGAGTAACAGGTAGGAGGACAGCTTCATCAGTGCAACTTGGTTCGCTCTAATGGCTACAGTTGTTGAACGGCATGCTGACAGCAAACTTAAGCAGTCATTGCTCGTCAGAACAGGTTTCCGACACCTCCTCCTCCCAATAATAGGACAACGAATAACGGGTGACTACTGTCAGTTTCTGACAGCTTTCTGAAACCGGCAATCTGACATTCACACCCACTTGACATGATGATTGGCCAGCTGTGCAGAGGTGAGAAAGAAGCTTGGGTTTGAACTTCTCTCTCTCTTCTGTTTTATCATTGCTGACATCACTATTTCTGTCGCTTTTTGTGTGAACTTCAGCACTATGAATCTCAAATACTAACTTTTAATCCAACATTCTAAATGTAATCACACCTTCTTCTCTATGACAGCCGTTTTTTTTAACTCCACCTTCTTCTGTGGTCATTTGTATAAACTGTAAACATGCTTGACTGGGTGCACCCTCATACAAACTAGTTCTGGTCCAGTATAAACTAACTGTAAAAACATGACTTAAAGGCTTAATTACAAACAGCTTCAGGTACAAAGAGTTATATGTTTCTATCAGTACATAAAGACATTTTAAACCTATAAACAGTGCAGAGGTACCTCACTTATGTCCAGCATCATTTCAGTAACTCTCCAGGGAAGAAACCGAAGTTAATCTACAAACTAAATCTCACTGGGATAATGATGCACAATTTCAGAAAGTCTCTCCAGGGAGACCTTGAAAGTACCACAACTTGGTTGTACACATTGAAAGTGTCACAAATAGAACTTCTGCACAGCCTGGCGAGCCAATCACGATGTGAAGTAGGTGTGAATGTCGGACAGTCGGGTTTGGAAAAGTTACAGCGACGCAGACAATCCCTATTACATCAGAAAGTGTCGGAGGAGGGGTTCTTCAACCGCATCCAACCCTCCGAACAGACCATAAATCTTACTTAAGCCTACAAAAACAGCAGTAGCAGCAGCATTTGACATCAAGAATAGAGAGATATTAGCCCGGTCACTTACTCCTCTGTAGCAAAAGATGCTCACAGATGGCCTGGCAAGACACAAGAAAAACACAAAATCAGCAACTTTTACAGTGACAGGTTCAACATTCATCGTTTTAACTTTGATTTTGGCTATTGATTCATCAAAATGTGCCTTTCTGTTGAAATTTCAAATCTGAATCGTTCCATTAGTTTAACACAGCTACAGCATGAAAGATTTGAATTTGTAATCTTGTTACCTCCCAAATGAAGTCTTCAAATGAGCCACAACAATAGCATGCGTCCACTGCATTGTTCCCTATCAGAAGTCAAACGTTGGCTTTCTAAGGAAAGACAATGGGCCTGCCAATTGAAAGCAGTCATTCTTCAGTTTTGAAGGAGGCCCTGTGTTAGCACATCTACTTTTGTGAGACCTGTCTAGAGCTCAATTCACAGAGTCTGAGGGTCTTTCATGTCTTTGGGCCTATCAGTCTAAGCTGGGAAACAGGAGCTAAGGGACCCTCAACTCACAGAACCCCAGCCTGGCTTCCCGGCCCTCAAACCCCCTCCTACTGCTGCCTGCTGTACTGGCCCTCTCAAAGGAGTCTTTCAGTATTGTGCTGAGACCCGGTTCCAGGTCAATGGGAGCCCAGAGATTTAGAGTTGCAGTCTGAGTGGGAACAAATGGTTTGTTTGGTGAGAGGTCTGAAGTAGCTTTAGAACTTCCATCAAACTAAAGGTATTCCTGACTTACATATTTAGTATTATTGCAGCTGAACTAATATGACTGTGATGACAGAAGCTTTAAATCCTGTCATTGCAGGCAGAGGTTGGGTGTAGGTCCTCAAATAAAAGCACATGTAATCTTTTTTTTTTTTTTTTTTTTGGATATTGCAAAACTTAGTCAACACATCTCAACAAAATGCCACAAAATGTCCAAGATAAATTAAAGCCGGTGAAACCTGCTGTGGCATTTTGAGAAACACAATTACACTGACCTGTGAGGGACTGGCATTTAAAAGAAACACATTTGCACCCATCAGAGGAATTACTGCAGCAAATCCAGTTTAATAGATATGTGAATATATCCAGCGCTGAGTAAGGAAACCAATCTAATTACCGCAAACACCTTCGGTAAGGCTGCATCAGTTTGCGTCCATCAATCTCGTCTTGTTTTGATCCGTGCCGTCGGAGGGATCGCTTTCTGCACATGCAAGGTCACATCCTTGTGCAGGGTGGTGTTTTGTCTTGTCCCCTCATCTACCCTGAGTGGCAGCTCGGCTTCATTTGGGATACATCACCTCTGTACTCTATCTCCAGCCGTCTCTGCTCGGGCCTTTGTGTGAGTCCCAGCTGCTGATTGGGGCTGTATAATGTGACTGATGTCCTCTGGGCAATCTGCTGTTGGGACAAGGACGTGCTCAGGTGATCCAGAGGCTGATTGGCGCCCGGCTAATGGAGAGGACACTGTGACCTCTGAGGCTGTCAGGTGCCAAACCAGCCTGTTAATTATGCATCCGGACGCTCATCTGCTGCTGGAACCAGCCTGCCACCGCCTGCGTGGCGTCTAGACATGGAAACCCTACGAAAAATGTACCAGCTTCGCAAGCCTTACCAGTGGCTGGGTGTGTGTGTGTGTGTGTGTGTGTGTGTGTGTGTGTGTGTGTGTGTGTGTGTGTGTGTGTGTGTGTGTGTGTGTGTGTGTGTGTGTGTGTGTGTGTGTGTGTGTGTGTGTGTGCGTGCGCTGGCATGTGTGTGACAATTTTGAACCATCTGGTCTCAGACTGAGCTGTCTCTGTGTGCTTTGTGTGAACATCAGAGAAGGGGATACTTCACTACTGCTCACAGGTGTGTGAAATGCCCATATTTCCCCAAGTTAGGCTTCCATGGTTGAGCAATGTGGGCTGGCTTACCCCAATTTTTCTTTTTTCTTTTTGGCACTTCCACACTGTCTTTCTTTCCTCACGGTTTCTCCTGCCATTCTCATATATCCCTGCTGACCCGTACGCCTTTCACCCCGTCACCCTCATATGGTGGAGTAAGCAAATATTGATGTTTTACTGCTTTATCTGCTCCTCCTCCTCCTCCACATCACTCACCTTCTCCTCATAATCCTCCCTCATCTCTCTTTTAATTGCTCTTCTGTGTGCATTGTCTGCCCCTCCTCCCTTCCTCTCCATCCTACATCTACCTTATTTTCCTTAAGCTTCAGATGGTCTGGTAGATAGGCTAATTTCTTGCTACTTTATCACCTACTGTAATCAGACAGGCGTAAAGGAGCTGTGTTCTGCTGTGTTACATGCAGTACAGTATATGTGTGTGTGTGTGTGTGTGTGTGTGTGTGTGTGTGTGTGTGTGTGTGTGTGTGTTGCCTGTTTGGTTATTGCATTGTTAGAGGCGCTGCCTGCCAACACTATTTCTTTTAGACAGACAAAAGCCTTGTTTTGGATGAGCAGTGTTTATTGTTCATGCTGACACTGCTTTTATGACAGAATGACTAATGAGTACACTTGTGTGTGCTTGTATGAGGTGTGTGTGTCTGTGTGTGGCATAAACACTATTAAAAACAGCGGCAATTGGCAGTGTTCTAAAATTTAAGGCAAAGTGAAATTTATGATTTGAAATGAGTGTGATATGCCTGTGAATGAAAGTTAACTGAAGGGCTGCATAGTAACACCTTGAGTGGAGCCGTGTCTCAAAGGGTTCTCTATTTTACTGCCAAAAGTATTATTATTATGAGCTTATGGAATGATGTGCTGATGGTACAACACATCCAGAACCACTTGATACTGGTTCGCTACTCTTGGCAGATGATCAAACTGTCATATCAGTACTACCTAATACATGATAAATTTGATGCCAGTGACAAAACTGCACTTGAAATAAACAAACATTAAACTTTTCTGGTCCTTTCTGTTGCAGTCGCATGCTTCTGAAATGCAGCAGGTACTTATATTTCAGCGAGGCTTAGCAATAGTGTTGGCTCACCAGAGCTACAGGGGTTTGAGCCTCATTAAAAACAAAGTCAATGATAATAATTTGGATAGAACTTTATAATCCATATGATTAAATTAATGGTGGTGTTCCATAAATCCAAATGCATGTGCAACTCATTGAGTGCCACTGTTTAGTTAGATGGGTATTGATCAACCCCCTGAACTCCAAGCAATTTAATGGTGTTTTTGGCTCCTGTCACATCTTTTTCACTGCAATATAAAGTCGAGTACCTCCATGGAAGCAGCACAACCATGGCTAGATGAAGAAATGACTCAGAAATATAAACTACTGTCAAAATGCCATAATTCATAAAAAGAAAAAAGTTACATTTATTAGAAAAAAAACTTTATTTCTGTTTTAAGAAAAATAAAAACTGGAATCAACATATAGTATATTTAGTTTCCTATCTGCTCTGTGTAGACACAGTCTGCAGTTCAGCCCTGTTTTATAATTACTGAGTTTTTGTCATGTTGGTCACAGGTTAATTACTAATTGTGCATTTTTTTAAATTTATGGTTTTGTTTTGTTTTACAGGATATGGTTAGAGCAGATGCTTTATTCTTGCAACAGCTTTTAAAATGAGACGGGTAGAATAAAGAGATTTAGGTTTATTTTGCCAAGGAAGCAACACATAGAAATCAGAAAGTTGAAAATTTTTACATTTTTCTCCTGTTTTTACTGGTTCTACCTGGCAGATGGTGCCATTTTGGCAATTTTAAAAAAGCATGGCTTTCAAACCCGCTGGTGGGTTTTAAGGTTCCGAGTTACAGTCAGGTTAGGTGGATTGGCTAATCATAGCTGCAATAGTGAATGCTAACTCAGATGTAGGCACCTGCTGGATCAAAAAGCATACAGAAAACTGCTCACAACATTTTGAAAGCATGTAACAAAACAATGGAAATGACTAGAATAGTTACATGTTTATTTATTTGAAGCACATTTTCTTGCACTGCATTATCAGAAACCAGAAAAACATTTTCGATCAGGGTCCCAAATGGTGACAATCCATTTCTGTTGTTTTTTGTTGTAAACTTAGGGGTGCAAAAGAAAAGCTGTAAGACATGAAAACTTCTACTTCTGCCATTCCTCAGGCTACCCTACAAATACTAGCCTCACAGCTTTACAAGTAACCCAGGTGCTATGTAACGCCAAACTAGCAAATAGCTGTCTAGCTCTGACTGTCAATCACAGACATGCAGTGTTCTTCCTGAAAGGGGCGGGAACAGCAGCATCTTCTTGGTTATTAGATCAAAACAAACCATTTAGAACAGCCTTAAATCAGGGGTTTTACAGTCCTAATGAAATTAACCATCTTTGCAGTATTTTGAGCTGAAAATTTTAAAGACAAATTGTCAAACAAACTGTGACACTTTGATTAATATGCTGTTAAGGGGCACAATATTGAACCTTTAAGGCACTGGCATCAAAATGACGTATCATATATTGATGGTACTGATGTGACAATCTGATTAGCAGCAAAGAGTGGCCAACCAACATCAAGCAGCTCCTGCACAAGTGGTGGCAAACTGGTCTGCCAGTTTTCGATTTTGGCATCTATTTCCATCCACTCATCCATAAAGGTTAAAGTCTTAACAGTCTATTCATTGCTTGAATTAAGCATGTTGACATTTATGCCCTATCCAGAGAAGAGCATTGAACTTTTCACTAATATTACAAGCAATAAATAGCAACACATGCACAGGCTACAGCACTAAAGCAATATTAGCTATAAATAAAGAAAATGTGTTGCTACAGTATCACTTGGAATTATGCATTTGCAGTATTGAGTGAGGACGGAAAGTCTGAAAACCAGCTTGTGCAGTGAACTGAGAGATATGCACATAGAGCTCTGTTTACAAACATGCCATTCATGTGATTCAGCTCATACTGTTTAAATGAATATGCATGGATACTGTTTTTTTTAAAGGGTTTTACTGGAGGGGAGATAAGGGGTATGTTGTAATGTCTAAAGACATCTGAAGGTCCATTACGTACCTCACTCCAGACAGGGTGATGTCATAGAGGGGGGGGCTAATAAGGCCTGGCATCAGACATGAACTGAAACACGCAACAGACTGCATGTTTTATATCGCACGCTTCATCTGCTGAGTTCAGTAAACTAAAGTAAATAAATACTGAATGTTTAAGTCGAGTCTTGGTAGATCTAGTTCTGTGTCATCTCCGGGCACGACTATCCTGGTCCAGGTCTCTAATATAAACCCAAATTCAGAACTCTCGAAGAAAAGCAAGAGAGGTTCCCACACAGTCATATACTAATAAAAAGTTTCACCTGCTCAAACAAAATGCCCATAAAAAGAGCCCAAAACAGCGTCTATTACAAAGCAGCTGTTACTGCTGCTTGGCATTGTTTGCAAATTCACTCTGCACTGAGGGTACACAAAGATTAGAAGGTAACTGCAACACTGGGAAAGCAGAAATAGCAACGTCAAAAATTCAAAGAGTTAAAACAACAGTGACGGCTAGGGTGAAGGACCAGCAAATACCTGTGAGGGATTCTGAAGCTGTGTAATCATTCTAAAGGTGCACACATATTTTAACAAGCTTAGTGGAGTGAAAAGACTTATCAGACGGAGACATGAAACTATTTCAGCCGGGGCACTTGTTCACACAGCAAAGTTTGACACACACTAATGTAAAAGTTTCTTTATTGGTTGTCTTGTTGAGTGTTAATTTAGAACTCGTACGCTGCGGTCTTTAGGCGTTGAAGGTACACATGCTGCTTGCTCTTGACTTGCACTAAATCTATGAAGGTCGGATGAATCAATCCTTCCCATTGTGCCGCTCTTCACACACTGTCCTGTCTCTCTTAATGCATTTCCTTCTCTTTCATTGACAGCTGTGTGTGCAGCAGGATTTAAGTGAACATAGAGCTTTCATTAGAGAGCAACACGTGGAAATGGAAGGTTGTTTTCTTTGGTGATACAGGAGAAAAGGTGTAGGGACAAGATGGTAAATTAGGAGACAAAGTAGGAGAGGCTGAGAATTGATATAACTAATGTGCATTACTGACCTGCCTGCTGCTTTATGTGCATCCATGCTGCAATATTATAGGAGTAATTACTGAAAATATCTGCATTTAACCTTAAAAAATATCAACAGTGCATTCAAATTTGGCTTTGTGCACATGCAGAGGATGTCTTAATTAATTACTTTATCCAAAAAAATGTACCCATGAAGTTAGATGATAGAGTTGGTGCATGAGTCGGTGTTTATTTAACCCTCCTGTTGTCTTCATTTACGGGCACCAAAAAAATTGTTTCCTTGTCTGAAAAAATTTAAAAATTCAACAAAAAAAAAAAAAAAATCTCCAAATTTCTGAATATTTGCAAAACCTTCAGGAAGAAAATTCCAATAACTCCTTAAAAGTTTCCCTTAAAAGTTTTATTTTAAAAAATCCCCCAAATTTGACAAGAAAATTCTTGGAAATATTTTCAAAAAATATATAAAGTGACTACATATATATCAGTAAAACTTCTAATGTTTTCTTTAAGAACATTCACAAAAAGTGAATGTTCTTAAGAAACATTTTTTTAACATTTCTTTCTTTCCACCAAAAAAATGTTCAAAAAATTCCCCAAAATGCTGAAAATGTGGACATCAATATATATTTTTCCTCCACATTTTCAAACTTTAAAACGGGTCAATTTGACCCTTGGGACAACACGAGGGTTAATGTGCTGAACCCAGTTCTAGAGTTTAAACCCCTTGACAGTTTTTTCTAGTTGAATTCATGGACTCAACAATGACATGTTCTGTCCATCTGGTGTTGATGTAGAGTTCTTGCTTCCGCCTGACCTTTTTACTGGATAAAACTCTCCATCCACTCAGAAAAACACACAAAAAAATAGAGATAAGCAAAGTCCCACACATTGTGAAAAGCTCTGTATGTCTCGTATGACTTATGTAGAGGGAATGGCAGATGCATTTTGTGACTTGCATTGAAAAAGATAAAGCACTAAACTCAAATTGAGCCAGCATTATCTGCATTACTCTCATGTCCACTTCTCTCTCGGTTTTCTGGGGTTCTGTCCTCCAGCTTGCCGGTTCACATTTCATCCAAATGCCTGTGAAAGGCTGCCTGTGTGAGAAAAGACACTGTGATAAATATGAGATGTTCGCACAGTCTAGTGTAGATTAGTTCATTCAAGCAACTATTTTACTGTCTGCCTCCCTTTTTTTCGGATGTCTTGCCCTGTTATCTGATAGTGGCCGTTTTGCTACTGTTGTTTAAGTGCTTTAGACTTTGGTTCACTGTCACAAAGGCAATGTTTAAATGCATTGCACACTGAAGCAAATTTAACAGTGGCTTAAAATCTTCGAGGCGTGTTTGTAGAGAGCACTGACAGAGGTTAAGTTAAACCCCCATGTCTGGAAGTGTTTGTATTTGGGTTGTGCCTTTAGCTCAGGCTGCTAGTACACTTTCTATTGTGCGTTCCCATCTGTGTTTCCCTCTAAGTGCTCCCACTGTCTCAATATTGACAGACTCCTAAGGGGAAATGGTCCGCCAGGCCTCTTTAAATTTCAAATGAGGCTGGATTAATGATATCATCGGAAGATTGGATCCTGGATGGCCAGACAGTTTCAGGGACGGTCTCTATTTGGAAGCACGAAAGGCAAATGTAAAGCATCTTTCTGTAATTTTTTTAAAAAGACAACTGAGACAAATCATTTTATTCGCTTGCAACTTATTATTTAAAGCTACATGTCAAACATCCATCCATTTTCTATAACTATTTCCTCTTCAGGGTCATCTTGAGGTGATTCTAATTCCAGCATGCAATGGAGGTGAATTAAATGTCTTTGCTAAATGCTCACAGCATTAAAAGTACTATTTGAAAATTGAACAGCAGCATCTCTTTCTAGAAACGGTGGCCCAGTTATTTCTATGGGGACTGTTTCATCATCGGAAGCAGTTTAAAATTCTGAATTTTAGCAGCAGATAACAAATATTGCATGTTTTTACTTGTACATTTTTTTCTAGTAATTTAAAAAATAGCTATGTCTGTTTGTCTCTTGATTTATACACAAGGATCAACTGTTAGTTCCCTTTACATGTAAATACTGCAGCACTATTTAACGTATCAGTCACTGCGGTAGATAAGAATAATAATAGTAAGACTTATTTATAGGTATTGCTTCTTTACAGCACACATACAGTAGGTAGTTTTTACAAGCTCATAAAACTGTGCTTCTGCGCAGGCATGTTGTGACGATGATGTGGTTTGCTCGGATCTACAGCACGTATTGTTTAACCATGCATTATAGAGTGCTTTAACACCCCATCACTCCTGGCATCTCAAAATACATTACTCCGGATGCGACACAGTTCCCGCGTGCCACTGAGTTTACGCTGATACTGAAAGCCGACGTCACTGGTGGAGACAGAAATGACGCACATAATCTGATTCAAATATTTATCCTCAGGGAACGGAGGAGGAAGTGCAGCTCTGCTCTCTGACTCCACTGGAGTCCTGATAATAGCTCTTCACCAAGCCTACCACCTAATACCATCTTGTCCCTTCCAGATCCGACAAGTGTATTTGAAAATGTCGTCATGGAGGTTTCCTGCCACTGTTTAATTTAAATCTAATCTTATCTGCAAATTAGTATTTGGGATTTTAATAGGATTCTACTAAAATTGCTGAGTCAATGAGAAATACACAGGAAACGAGAGGAAAACCAGCACGGTTGCATTCAAAGACATGTCAGCATCAGGGATGTTGCACATATTTGCCAGGTGCATCTTCCTCTTTTTCTTTCTCCTGTGTCTCTCTCTTTAACACAGACACAATCACACACTCTGCACCTCTTCTCCAAAACCAGGCCAATCTCCTCCTGTCTGTGGAGATTGAGCTGCTCATCAGAGCCTGTTAATTACATCGTTCTCTAAAGGGATGACAAGTTAAGCCACTCTTTCTTCCTAGTTAGGTCTGAGGCATGGAGGCGGGTCTACAAAAACTAATCTCAATAATCCATTGGGTGGAGGGAAATGTCTCTGCTGTCATCAGTCATCAATGCTTCCAACTATTGGTCAGCAGAAAATCTCCATTTGCGTCCAGCTACTACACAAATACCATAATGGTGTCCCTGTATGGCTCTTCACTTCTGTGCTTTTTCCACATCTCCCCCAGCCTTAGTGACCATCCCCCACTGTCCCCAATGCCCTGCTCTATTACAGCATGAACAAGGACATAATTGCAGTTTAACACAGCTATACACACAGAAGAAGTATGAGTGTCCTGTGGTACTGTGGGTCTCTTTGGAGTTGCATCCCCCAAGTACAACACAACCTATATGGCAACACTGATCCCTGCATGACTGGACCATCACCATATTTATATGGGTCATTATCTGTCAGTATTTGTGCTGCATAATGGTACATGCACTACTTTTGAGCATTGCTCAATTTAATGTGGCTTTTTGATTAAAAAAAACTCTTTCATGTCAAAGTTCAAACAGATTTCTTCAAAGTAATTTCAACTAATCAAAACTATGAAGCATAAAATAAATGATTTCATAAGTATTCACCCCCTTTAAAGCGACTCATCTAATTCAACACAGGTGTGCTAATGGGTGCTAGACAATCAGTGAAATGGAAATCATCTGAGCGCAGTGAATGTGTCTCAAGTGACTGTAGTATGAAGACACCTGTATCTGGATGATACAGTCACTGGTGAATTAGTACTCCTACATATAACAGCACCATTAAGACAGAAGAACACTCCAAGCAACTCAGTGAAAAGTTGAGTGAAATGCATGAATCAGGCAATGGATACAGACTATCCCTTGGAGTACAGTTAAATCCGTCATTAAGAAATGGAAGGAATATGGCACATACGTAAATTGACCGTCCTCAAAAACTGAGTGACTGCAAGAAAGATAGAGTGAGGGAGGCCACCACGACACCTATGACTCCTCCAAGGGAGTTAAATGTGTCAGAGGCTGAGATGGGAGAGAATGTGCACACACCAGTTTTTCAGTCATTAAAGCTTTACGCAAGAGTGGAACAGAAAAAGCCACTGTGAAAACATCTTGAATAGAGTTCAACAGAAGGCAGGTGGGAGACTCTGAAGTTAACAGGAAGAAAGCTCTTTGGTCTGATGAGACCAAAATGGGGCTTTTTGGCCATCAGAATAGATGCTGTGATTCAAACACTAAACACTGAACATCATCACAAACACACCATCCCCACAGTGAAGCATGGTGGTGGCAGCATCATGATGTGCGGATGCTTCTTTGTCACAGGCCTCGGAGGGCTTTTAAAGGTATAAAAAAATGTTGTGGTAAAGTTTAGGGAAATCCTGGAGGAAAACTTGATGCAGTCTGCAACAAAACTCTGACTTGGGAGAAGATTTGTTTTCCAGCAGAACAATGAGCCGAAGCACACCAGCAAAACTTAACACAGATATGGGTTAAAGAAAAGAAGGTGAATGTTCTTGAGTGGCTGAGTCAAGACCTCAATCCAACTGAGCATTTGTGGCTGGGCTTCATAAGGATTTTTAACTCACAATCCTATACAACTTGACGGCGCTTGAACAGTTTTGCAAAGAAGAATGGGATAAATTTGGAGTGTTTAGATATGCATTAGACCCATCCACACAGGCTCCACGCTGTAATTGTGGCCAAAGGTACAATACTGACTTGAAGGTGGTACAAATGTATGAAATCACTTATTTTATGTATTATGTTTCCATTTATTTGACATTACTTCACAGAAATCTGCTTTTACTTTGAGATGAAACAATCTTTTGTTTTTGTAAATTCTTGTCATGAAGCCAAATTCTTTTGACCATGATTCAATATTGAAAAGCACTAAAAGAGGAAAACTTCTGAGGATGGTGAATAGTTTATGTAAGCATGGTTTTTCATATTATATGTAATACTTCCTTTTTAAATGTGCAGTTTGTCAGAGCCCCACCTCATCCGTGTTACCATCAGAGCGTGTTAATGCTGCTGTCTCTTTACTCACATTCAGTTTTTATTATTATGTTGTGATGATTTTTGATAAAGGTCAGATGATACATCTGCTTACCGTAACCTTTCAGCAAGAGCTTTTAATTAGTGCCTTCATCACTCAGCATATGGCTTAGTTTGTGTGAATGCATGTGTCTGCATGTGCCTGTACACAAAGGAAGAATCAACATGGGCCAAAATAACTGCAAGAACACTGTAAATGGTCTATGACATTGATTCTGGAGGCATAAAACACCGTTCTCATATAAGATAATTCCCTTATTGTGTGTTTTTGTGATAATGATAGAGTCTCATACTGGCCTCTTCAATCTCCCAAAATCTTCCAGGTGTTAAAATATGTTGAGATCTGAGAAGTGTAAAGGTTAGGCCTATAATTTAATACCCATCAGATCATTCATTAAATCAACCTCCTCATGAAACCTCTCAGAATTTCTGTTTAAATATAAATATTTTCTACAGTAAATGCATTTAGACAGATATTTAAAGCCACCTGAGTTATGTTTTATCAACATAAAATATCTTCTAAATGTAAATTAGTCCTGGTCATGACCATTCTTGCAGTAAAACTTCCTCTCATTCTGCTTTTTCCTTTAACTTGTCACCCTTCTTCCTGAGATTGTTGATGAAAGTCTAGCAGAAGTTTTGGATAAAAAAATATGGCCAGGATCCATGTTCATCCATGTGTGCATGTGTTTATGTGTGGATGCTCATGAGTCAACTCAACAGTTTGCTTTATTGTCTGGTATCTTAGCGAGCTGATAGCGCTGCAGCCTGTTTACCATTGGTTGGATATTAATTGGTCTGATAAGAACAGCAAAGACTAACTCCCTGAGAAAACAGCCCAACCCCAATCACTTCTGTCTTCAAACATGCTCAGACACTTATACAATCTGGTACTGAGATTGCAGTTTTGTCCTATGTTTTCATGTGGCTTGACCAAACAAATCTGCAAATGTACTTTTTTTTTTCAATTCTAAACTCCTTTTCCTTTTCTGTGTGTGTCTCTTTCCTCATTCCTTCTTTTGATCCCTTCCCTCCTCAAACATTAAGCTACAAAATGAAGTCTGGCCACTTCAACCATTTTCTCGATAGCCCAGTGAATATCAATAGCATCTGCGTGATATTTACTGGTGTGGGGAAGATGAATGCCCTGCTCTAAATGCTTCAACCTCATTGCCTCTCAGAGTATTAGTCATGTAAACAACGTCTGCTTATTAATGGTAAAAGCTTTCCCTAATGATCCACACCTCACATGAGTCTGAAATATCAAGTCAGGGCATAAAGAGCAGTCATAGATCATCATAATGAATGATGGGAGGCTGGCGGACGGCTGGGGGAGGAGACCTGTCCCGATGCTAATTCACTCTCTATTTCCCTGCCTGATTCATATGCTATTTGGTCATAATACATCAAGGCTGTATGATTCTTCCATTAAAGCAGAAAGCTTTGCTTTCACTTCACTGGAGGTTATTTGTCAGCATCATAGAACACTTATATATTTGGAAGAGACGCCATATACCCTAAAAGTCAACAGTAAGGAGACACACAAGTCACTGTAAATTTATGCAAAGATGAAATCACAATCTGATTTCCATTTGCATGTCAAGTTGCTGTGTATCCTGAAGGCAACTCCTCTAGGAATGCAAGTAATTTACAAACTTAATCAAATGTGTTCAAAAGAAGCAGTATGTGTCTTTTAACGAGTGTTCTGTTATCTGGCTGACATGATCAGTCCCCTGAGGGAATCCATCAAAGCCCTGTTGTCTTTATCACGCTGGATGGTTTCGAAGAAAATTGGCATGACTGTAAATTTGTTCTTGTCAAATGTTGAGTAATCAAAAGCCAGCCAGCCGTAAATAAACAAATTCACTTCACTACGCCGTGGCATACTAACTAGCTTCTCTACAATATTGCTCATAATGGCGTGATTATTTTTATGGCGCTGCTGAATGGTCAATGACAATTATATTTCCATAATGGCTCGAAAAGTGTACCGGTGAATGTACTCTAACTGCCTCTACCACTTATTCGCCACATCCATGAGCAGGTTGGCTTTAATATGTTCAATCTGTGTAAAAACACCACCTCGTTCATATCACATCAGTGGGATAATGAAAGTACCTCAGGGAACAATGGTTAGGGGTCAGCAATAGGAAGTGGTGCATTAACGTTGCTGTAGGAGGGTAACACTATCCATGATGCAGGTGAATGTGTCTTTCAAGCCTCTTAAATCTGATGATTTGATTCACTAATTAGCTCTGAAGGTTTAGATGGAGAGCCTAATGGATGGGTGACTTAAGTGGTGCTGAAACCATCTGTTGTCGGTTCTTCTTCCTTTTAGCCGAGGCTGTGGACAAACAACCCCACATGACATGGGATTTACATGTAGTGGACGTTAACAATGGTTTATTTTGTAGCTTCCAGTGAGGCAATTTAGTGTTGCTTAGATGTTGTATAACATCTGCATGTGAGAGTGTGGGTGGCTTGTTTAGTGTCTCCTCTTTGTTCATTGCCTCCAAATTGAGAAACCAAGCAATTCCAGAGTTTACACTGTGTTTTGAAAGACTGCAAAGCATTGCATGACTAACCTTTTAAAGGAGGGCGTGGAAGTTTTGTTGTGAGACACTGCTGGGTGGAGCACTAGTGGGATGAACTGAGACATTATCTGCAATGGTTCAAGAACCAAGAAGTGATGACAGTCTTTTCAATGTAAGGTACATAATTCTTGCAGAAAAGTTGCAAGGAAATAGCTAAATGCATTTTATAGGTATATTGCACAATATTGTCATCACATGAACAGAAACATTTGAGTGTTGTCTAAACTGGGATGGTGTCATGAAACTCAAAATTGCTGTACTTGTATGCACTTGATCCATACCAGCGACTAAAACCCACAATGTCTTAGCCTCCGGCACAATTTTGACAATTCTGTCCCCCAACTTCTTTACCATACAGTAATAAATCACTGGAAGTATTTTAGCTACTTGTCAGGATCTGTGTTACGTAGTCTTAACAGTTTATGAGTGTAAGGAAGGGTGTTACTGAATAGACAAACTGTAATTTGTTAGTGATTGGTTAGTGGTCACGGTGCCATGGACACGGCCCAGTGTTTCAGATACACTGCTATTTGGTCCACTGAACATGGATCTTTTAACTTAAATAATCATCATCAGCTCTCTTGGCTGGAGAGCTGCAGTGAGCAGAGAAAATGAGCTGATGTTGGCTCAGAAAATTACCATATATGTTGCTCAGGTCATTTTCCAAATCATGCTAGTGTAAAAAGTCACCAGATTGATAAATTGTCAGTAATGTCAGCTAGAGAGCGTGTTGCTGTGCACGAAACAGAAAGACTTTGGTGAAATGGTCTCCAGTGTGGCGCGTAAAGTTAACAGCATTGTGTGCAGCTTGCAGTTCGATTCAGTTTAGGTCAGTTTTTATTAGAGTCTGTTGAACCTGAATGGATTCGGAAGTATTTAATTCAAGCAGCCACCGAATACAAGCTATTCAATCAAAGCCAGGATTCCCACAAAATCTGACATCTATCCGGGCTGACTGGGTTGTTTCTGCTTATGAAGCCATCATTCACCGGTCAACTGCCCTGCGAATACTTTGACTCCTGATGACCTGAGTGTCATTCATCATTTCAGCTCCTACAAAACCCAGAATGCTGTCCAAGAAGGGCAGTCACTCCCAGGAGCCCAGATCAAATCGCCTAGACTCACACACAGTGCATTACTTATGACCAGAGAACCACTTGACACAGAAGTGGTCAAGATTATTGCTTTATTGGTGGCAAGAGGATGTCATTTGAGATGCAGGACGAGTAGCCAAGCTTTAAAAGCACAGTGGCTCTCCGATTCCCACTTGTAAAAGTGCTATCAGGCCTGTCCAGCCAGCTTCGGCGCCTGTGCCGGCCTTGGCACTGGCACTAGGCTGGAACTGGGTCGTGCCTGGGGCCGACTGCACATAAAATCACAGGAAAGATATCATGTGCAGAAATACAATACTCAAACCCCATCCCCCACTGTCTGCTTCACCGGCCGAGGCCTGGATCTTCTCTGGTGTAAAGTGCGATTGAGTATAAGAGCCGGTGTGTATGTTTATGCTATATGAGGGCAGTGGGTGTTAGGGGTCGCTGGGTAAGTGTTGCTGAAAATGGAGGTATCTTAATTAACATGGAACTCTTTTCTTGTTTGTGTGCGTTTTCTGGGTGTATCACTTGTCATTGGGGGTTTCGTGTGGCTCTTAATATGTCTAGGCCTCACGGTATGCTGATATATGGAAAAACAACGCTGAAAGTGATGACACAGGATCACTTTGTTTCACCCTGGAGCCCCAGCCTGACCCAGGGCTGTGCCATAATAATAGCTCTGTGTGACAGCCATACTGCTTCACTCAGAACAAATGCAAGCTGACAGTTGTTCCTGCGTGAGCGTTAGTGGACTCTAGCTGCTGCTGGTGGCCTCGCTCCAGCTCTATTGTACTGTAGGTAACAATACCACTGAATGGTACTGTGCCAGGGATGGTGATGCTACAACCGGGGGCAGTTGTTGTACATCGTGTAACTGGGGGAAAGGATGAAGCAGCAGGTGACTTATTGAAGGTTGACTTGGTGTCAGCGAATATATATCCTATACAACCGGAATAGCAAGATCCATTAAGTAATATCTGTGAAGTTTGTGGTTCACTTTCACCTTATCAAGGAGATACGAGTTTAATCAGAGGACATGCTGAGCCAGGTGTGTGGCTGCACTGCTAATCCCATACACCCCCTTCAGGATAAGGGGAATCCCCGAGCTTCAAAAGACCGATCTGGTTGGCTACTGGCTGGCCAGGTCCGTTGGCTTTGACAGGGTCTTTGTTTGTAATGGCCATTTTGTGGTTGCAGGGGACATGGAAGGGTCGAGTATCAGGCTGCCTGGCCAAACAGTCACCCCACTGTTCTCCAGCAGAGAACACACAGAGCAGCCTCAATTAGTTTCTCCAGTAATCTCCCTCCCCTGTCACATGATCCGGGCTGTTTGTAATAACACACAGGGGGCCTGGGACGGCCCGGTCAGGAAATGAGATGATCCATGGCTGACAGCTTAGACACACAGCAGCCACTTATCTGTTATTACTATGCTGCAAAAACAATCTCCCTCTCCCCCTGTGTGGGTATGTTGCATGTGTGTGCACGTGATCGCAAGCATACAAACAAAATGAGGTGTGATATCAGAGATCAGAAGATTAGCAGTAAAGGCTAATCAGATTTATGTGTGTGTGTGTCCACATACTGCCTGTGTGCACAAGATTAAAACATAACCACAACTCGGTGTCCCAATAGCAACTTGTTGACTGTGATTTGGGTGTGTATGTAGGTTTTGAGAAGGATGCTGTGTTAAACTTTGAACAATTGTTTCAGTGTACTAGACCTCCATGTGCCCACCAGAGGCTGAGCATCTCAAATAATCAGCATCAACATCACCTGTGTCATGTTCTCTGTCAGTGATGTGGATATTCTGCTCCACCTCGTACCTCATCCATCCCCTCACTGTCCTCCTGAATATGTAGGCTCTACTGGCTATGGAGCACGATTGCAAATGATGTCTCTGTAGAGCGTACACACAGATCTCAATAAGAGAGAGAGAGAGAGAGAGAGAGAGAGAGAGATACCTCATCTGAAAGGCTCCAGTTCAAAGGCTGAGATTTGCTTCTCTTTGGCTCTTGGCAGAGTCAGAGATCAAAGCTAAACGCTGAGCAACAAATGTGTGTTTCTGTCACTGGCGATTTGTCAGTGTGTTTGATCAGCAGCCTCCCTTATCTCGCTGCCTCACTCTGCTGCTAATATGCAGTAATGGACTGCCTTTCATGAGACAAGAGACGGGGGGTTGATGTGAAGGATGTGACTGAGGTGAATGGAGTAGATGGGAAGACACTTCGCAGACAAATCACACAGATTCCTGAAAACTTGAGAGTGCACACATCGGTTGCGTCTATGTGTGTGGATTAGGAGTAATTCATGTGCATCTGCGTCCATTCTGACATTAATGAGGATGTCATATAGTATGTAGTTGTTGATACTCAATATTCGATAGTTCTTTATTGAAATGGAGAAATGCACACCTCCTTCCTGATCCCAGATCACAATCTTTAGCACTGATGTCCTCCCTCATCCCGTTTTTCTCTCTCCTCCTCTGTCTTATTTAGGACTTTGCATATATTAAGACAGCAGGCAAATAAACCCCCTTCTCTTAGTTATTTGGATAAAAGAAAATCCTGGCTTTGACCTTTTTATGTTAAAATCCATGTGGTGGTTGGTAAAAGGAAAACAATTCCCACAGGATGGGCTGAAAGGCCTGTTTATTCTGCCCTGGCTGCCTTTGGTCTGGCAAAGGAGGAAATAGCTTGGCTTTTCCAGTCGCTGTGTAAATACTAGAAGAAGTGTGCCACTGTGCTTTAGCAGAAAACTGTGTTTTTACAGTTCGTACTTAACTTCACAAGCATATACAGCTAATCCAAACGGCTTTTTCCCTAACAAAGAATCAAACACTTTTTGCTTTTTACAAGTTAGAAAATGTCACTGTTTTTGGAGGCTGTTGTTGCTGCCTCTGGGCACAGGAGCTTTTTGAAACGATGGTGTTTCAAAGTGTCTTCTGACCAAACCTAATGGCTTCCTGCCCCATGTCTGCCTGAAAGCGAAAATGTGACATCATCGGGCTCTCCTCTGGATTACTGTCCTCTCTGATCCCTAACACCAGCCGTGATGGGTCTAATTAGACAGGTTGGATGTGGCTATAGATAGACATTATGTTTCAGTCTCCCTGTGTAAATGTGTGAGTTTGTGCTTTAGGAGAACAGTTATCGTAGCAATTTGTCCATTGAGTGTTTGTGAAAACACCCCGCTGATAAAATGACTCCAGTAAAGAACTGTGTTTGACACACTAAACCCACCGCCCCTACTGAGAAATCACCTCTGCGGTCCAAGGCAGGAAAGCTCCAATGACACCAGCTGGCTGGCCGGAGTGCAAACCACAGGGTATTGGGACTGTCCACCTCCTCCTTCTCCTGCCAACTCGGCCTCACACTGTGCACAGCTGGACAGGAACTAGATTAATGTTGTTTGTAGGGCCGGCATTAAATGAGAGTTCAGTAACGCTGAAAAGGAGGATGAGTTTGTTGTTGTTGAAACAAAGAGGCAATAAAAGGCCACATCTGAATGTGGCTGTTGATTTGTGTCAGTCGCCGCTGGTTAATTAGGGCTCCTAGAGGATTACTTTTGGTTTCCTCTCTGACAACTGTTGAGGTTCTCAACGTCTTACAATTTATAGTCTTTGTCATCACATTAGTGTGCATAATTAAACAGCATTTTACTGGTTTATGCTGCATGTGCTGCCTTTGTGAAAGTGTAATATCCACAGATATAGTCATAGTTACCTCTGTTTACGGTTAGGGTTACCTAACCCTAACCCTGGCTGAATGTCATTACTAGGAACACACACTCACACACACACTCACACACACACATCATTCTGCAAATATTTTCATGTTTTTATTACTTATAAAGTATTTTTAAAATCTTCTTTTAACTTGGAGAAATATTGCATTTTATCGAATATAGTCTTTTATGTGTCGTATCGTTAAATATGTATGATTCTTAAGTTCCTTTCTCTGGTGCTGGTAAATTATATTACAATGTTATTTTTAACAGACCACCTAGCAAAGCCTGTGCAGCATTTTCTATAAGAAAAAAATCTCATAAACTTGTTATTATTATTGGAGTTCCTGTGTAAGGTACACGTGACAATGCATTTTCCTTTCCCAAGTGAAATCACATCTTCCTCTCTTTGTTACACTGTGTTGTTTTAGAGGAATGGATGCTCTGAGTCATTTTCTCGTAAAATGTTAAAAAAAAAAAAAAGGCAGAAAGAAAAATGAAAGGCAGCCGTGAAACACCAGGATAACCATTATGGAGCAGATTACAAATAATGACAGCAACCTTAATCTGGCAGGAGCTAAAAGCAGTGGTAAAAGCAATGCGATATATTCTTCCACTCTCTCATGAAGACATAAATATGTCTTGTTGCGAAGGAAAACAAGCATTTTCCTCCTCTCTGAATAGTAACCTGTGCTTTGAGTGGGTCTTGGAATGAGAAAGAGAATTAAGTGTTTATCTCTAGCTGGCTTTGTATGGATATGATCTGTTGTGGACCTCTGCAATAGAAAAAGGCTGTTATCACACGGCCCAGTTTGCTCTCCTCTGTGCCTGACGTCTTTGATGGCTGAATCTCGCTGTGCAGGGTCTTTGTCAGATTTTCTAGTAAACCGAGTGTCTGGTTCCAGGAGGCAGTGGGACAGAGCTAGCGAGAGTCTCAGGGGGGATAGGGTAACAGGTGGGCTGAGTGCCATTCACGAGGGTCAGGCAGCACAATGCTAGCATCTCCCTTTGATGCTGATACTATCTTCTGTGTGTCTGCTCAGCCCTGCTCCCTATTTCACTGCTCAGCGACTTTACATCCAGTTGCCTCCGACTGTGTCTGCAGAACTGCCCCCGGATCCAATAACACCGCACCACTGTAAGACAATTACCCGCTTTAATAACGGGCGTCATTACACACCCACTGGATAGAATATGAAAGACGAATTCTGAATGCACCTGTGTGTGTTTGTGGGAGTGTGAGCGGCATCAAATCCCATCTGCACTCTTGCTGATCGTTCCGGGAAGTCTTTATGAGTTTAGTTTCATTAGAGGCTCTAAACTTGTCCTTAATGACAATGTTTAGGTGAGAATAATTATCGTTTTGTGACTGATGACTAGTTTGTTGTAGCCCGAATCCCATGTTTTATTACGTGCGCAGAAAACACATCAGCCGACTATCTTAAATGTGGCTTTACATAAAATCCAGGTGTCGTGACCAAAGCCACTCTAGCAAAAGCATTACCACAAGCAACAAAACAAACCATTCATTACTAAGTTGGAATTTTATAGCTGCAGAACAAGTCATGCATTTTCATTGGTTTACTGGACCAGTGCCGACCATCCATAGTGTGCACGAGGCCATAACATAGAGAAAAAGAACTGAGAGATGGAGAAGGAGCTGATAAGTCATTTATGAGACATTAATTATTAATAAGCATCATGATGGCAGAACAGCGACCGAAAACACACAACGCCATCTGGACTATGAGGACGGTTTGTCAAAACAAAATGGATAAATGAAATTTTGATTAAGTTTATTAGTAGATCAAGATCTAATTTACACAGTCGTTTGTTGCGCTTCTTTTCCAGAGAGTGCTCGGGTTCCCGACAATGATTAGTGTGCTGGAATGCTGGAAGTGTGGCACAGATAGAGGCATGCTAAGATTCTGATGTTCAAAGTGCGGTCATTACAATAATAATATAATGTGCTTCACTTTTATTATATAGTAAAGATTTAATGGAGCTGAATTAGTTTTATGAGAACAGTGAACGAGTGAGTACCATCTTTGCTAATCCCTTTATTTGGTGCAATGGCAGCAATGCTGGCCAGTGAGATGGTCCATAGTCTGTCCTGGTAATACCCAGCCAGAGTATATATATATATGTACATTTATTAGCATTAGCAAAGGATGTGCTCAGTCTTTCACTGGAGGAAGAGAAATTCCTAGTATTTCACTTTAACACAAGGTACCATCTATGACAGGGTGACTGAAATTTATACACCTGCAACCTGCTTAAACACTCTAAAGCTGCAGTGACATTGAGAAAGCAAGATAATTAATTAGCAAGCAAGAAGAGCAGTAAAATAGGGAGCTAAAACAATGCATTGGTTCACCCCACTTGTTTACTCTGTGTATAAATGATTATATCATCTCCTAATTAATCAGTTTGTAGTAAAATTATCAGATAACTGCAGAAGTCAGCAAGTTTGTGGACGGCTATGAGGAGCATCATTTGCACATCAGCCTAAGTTAATTACATCAGAAGTGTTTTATTGATAGTGTTGTAGAGCAAGTTCTTTTTTAGAGTATATATTAACCTTTAATGTTACTGTTAATCTGGTTACTAACCACCCGCCTGTTTTGTCTTTTTGTTGTTATATGTAAGCTGCTGAATACTTGAATTTCCCTCGGGATTAATAAAGTATCTGTCCGTCCGTCTGTCCATCCAATGAATTAACTCTATTAATTTTAGATCACTTTGTGAAGGAAAACTTGCTAGCCATCATTATTACCATTACTACTACTTGTAGCTTTTGCTAGTCTTTCTTAAATGAACAGAAAGAGGCAGAGTTAGGCGACGTTTTAACTTGCTTGGTTCTTTTCTTACTGAGAACATGGTCACGCTCCATATATATGTTGACTGCACTCGGCTGAGATTTGTTCTCAGTGCTAGCATGGCCACCTCCATATGCAGTCTGACCAATTAGGTGGCATTCTTTTTACATTTGCTTTGTGTATTTATACTTGCATTAGTTTTTTCTTATCCGAATGGAATATCCAAGTTGCAGTGCCAGGTGGGAATGTCTATTTCTCCTTGTCTGTCTGTCCTTATTGATTCTCAGTTTCTAAAGAGGTCTCTGCTTCTTGTCTTCTGTGGACTCAGGCTTTTGTCCATGCTACATAATGCAAACTTTCTCCCCTACATTTAGGCCTCTAATCCACATAGAAATGGAAAATGGTAATTTAGGTCACTCAAACAGATTTTTTATTTGTTTTTTTTTTTCAAATGCCTTCCTAAGTTCAGATTTTACAAAAAAAGATTATTTTAGATCCCAAATAAATCAGAGACTATTGTCCTCTTACCATATTGTTGGTTGATGTAAAAATTTGGAAAAAGTGAAGCTGCTTGTGTTTCTGTTGGTCAGAAAGTACCAGTTGTATCGTAGATGCTACAGGCTGTGGAGATACTGTATGAGTGCAAATGCAGCAACAAGTTGGATGCTGATCATGTCATGTTGAAAAAGAGTTGTATATGGATATATTTAGTGTTTGAGTCAGATGACTAGGATCAACATATAGACAACCTAAAACCAGATTTCAAACGGTGTCATGGAGCATTTGGCATGAATGGAGGAGACACCAGAAACTTATCCAAGCAGCTTATTGCTGTTTGTGAACTGCGACAGCTACATCTGTCGTAGCAATGCGCCACAGTGTTTACAGATGCCAGTGTCTGCTTGTTTAGGGCAAATATAGCCATGGCTCGTAAGTTCCTTCTGCAGTGTTTTATGGTGGTTGCATTACCACCATCTTCTGAATTGGAGCGTGGATCAGACTCGGTCCTGTGACATGCTATGCTTTTCTGTTACCACCTGCCTTTTACAAAAATGTAAACATAACCCTATATCCCTCATGCCCTGAGTTCAGTTGTTGCAGTTTTTCTTTTAGTTTTAGCTCATAATTTGAAGTGTTTTGAGCTGCACAGGTAGTTCATTTTGAAATGCATTCATTTGATTGATTTATTAATTTGGTATTGAATTGGGTGTTGAAAATTGTAGAACTTAAACTGGGAACTGAAACTGAAACTGGGAATGAATACCAAATTTCTGGTTTTGTGCCATCCCTATAGGGGCTCCCACAAATTTGCTGCTTTGCTTTGAGATGTTTGAGATTTTGTTATTAGTTTGCATGGTTGTTTTTTTCTGATTTTGTCCATATGTTCCTCTTCAACTTCTAAATTCTGATGCAGTAATTCACTTAATCTAAAATCAATCAATTTTCAATAAAGGGAGTCTCGCTATGTTATGTTCCAGTGCTGTGTAGAATGGTCTGACTTTCCCTTGTCATCATTATGCTATAGGAGAGAAAAAACAACAAACACTCTGGCTTCTTTATATTTTTCTAAACCAACTACAATCGTCTTGGGTGATGTTAAGCCACAGCGTCCTCTCATAATAATGACAGGTAATTTTTTTGGTGGAACATTTGCATGAAAGGAAACAAGCACGACCAATAAAGTGGATAATTCAGCCCAAAAAAACTAAAACACCAAAATGGCAGGGTTGCATTTACTGCACAGTTAAAAGTTTTATCAAAACTTAAAATTTTCAGCGTGTAGGTTGCTGGAGGATGTTGTTGCTTTCCTCCATAGTGAAGGGGATTTAAAAACATGTTACATAGCTCAAGGGGAGGAGAAAGCCCAATGAAATGTGTGGCCAAGTCTACATCCAGTGAGTCAGACTACACAAAAGTAACCTTGACCTTGAAATCCACTTTAAAATCATTCGAAATGGATGAATTTGGAACATAGTTGGCAGTAAATGATGAAAGCACACATCATCAATAGAAGAGTTCGGGAACCATTGCTGTAGCCTCACCTGTGTAACCGGTTTCTGGTGTTCATTATTTTTCATTAATTCTGTTCTTTTGCTTTGTATTCCAGCCAAGTCAATGGGCCTGAAGTAATACATACAGGCCTGGCTCTGTCTCTGCAGCCCGTCGGTCTGTCAAAAGGTATCCTTACCTCTACAGTTCCAGCTAGGGGCTCATATCACGTCTTGTTGCTGGAGCAGGTGTTTCACTGCTGTAGGAGAGTTGGCATCCACCCAGAGATCTAGAGAGAGGAAAATGAGAGATTCTGTCATGCACTGGGTCAGAGGAATGCCTAACTATAATCATCTGTGATGGTATAATCATAGCTCAGTCAAACTCTACTCCAGGCTTCTATATCCCTCACTCTCTTACAACTGCGAAGTGCTCTCCGTCTCTCTCTCTGATATGAGTGAAACTGGCAATCTGACTTTAGAGAGTCAAGTCTCAACTTCGTCAGAAGAGTCTTTATCATTCCGAGAGTTTCTTTTTTCCAGGCTAATCTACGAGCGCTTCTCCCTTTTTAATCTGCGTCTGTGTATGAAGAGTGTCCCATTGGGACTGCCATACACTAGAAGATTAATGAACCCAATTTGCAAAAGTGACCTTTTGGCTGCTAAAGCAGTGCCGCTGCTAAGCCTCTTAATGCCTGCCTTTAAAAAAAATGTTGTTATAGAGAACAACTCTTCAGATAAGAGCATGGAAAATAAGCATATCAGAAGTTAGAGGAGGAGTCTGGATTAAAGTGGAGCCGATGTGGCCACCGTGCCAGCCCCCAGAGCACCAGCTTCAGTGAGGAAATGTAGCATGATCTGAGCATTAAATACCCAAAATCAGAAGTTAGGATGATACTGACAAGCCCTGTTAGCACGTCAGAATGTGACGCTTAACCCGGATAAATGCAAACAAGCACCATGAGTTGACGTGTGATTAGAAATGTACCATGAACACGTGCTTACAATGGAAAGGACACAGAGAATATTGGTGTTAAAATTCATAAAATGGTCATTTGATTAAGCATTTACTGTTTTTTTAATGGACTGTCAAATGACAAATAGTTTAGATTTAAAAACATTTTATGGCACTCAGTTCTGATGAATAATGGAGCTCCATCGTTAGCCCATTAGGAGTGTGTGTTTATCACCATCCTTTGGATTTCTTGACATTTCTTACAAAAAGAAAATATCACAGACGATGTAGCGCATTCAAATATTTATTCAAAGTCTAATTTATATCGATCTAGTATGACTTTCAGACTAATGTAGCACAAGAAAGCAAGTGGATGGTGTTAGTAATGTTAAATGAGATGAACCTCTTACTGTTAACTGTTTATTCAGAATCAGATGCAACAGTGATTGTTGTTGTTGGCTTTTGATGATTTTTTTCCCCCCATTCCTTCTAGTTATTTGTCCAATAGCTGAATATCTGAGTTTGATATCTGGATTTTCAAGAACATTTTGTCAAAAAATAGTCATGGCACATGGGAAATAACAGGCAGTATGGACAGTAATGACAAATGGATAATCTCTAAGTGATGGGTCAGTGTAGTCGATATTTGGTTTACATTCATCCTTATTGAATACAGTCACAGTGTGCCCTTTCAGCTGCAGTCATATAAACTGGTGAAAATTCAACATGTGGACCAGGCATATCTTGAAATTAGCACACCACACTTTGAGCCGAGTTAAGCCATTAGAATTAAAGATCACTGGCATAAAGCCCAGACAATTTGTAGTTGACGAAATAAACAAATGGACCGGGTAGCCGACAAACTGCATACATATTCTGTGAATGTTTTTATGCGTTACGCTCCTGCTCATCAAATTAAAAGCTCTTTAGCCTTCATGTGCTGGAAAAGAAAAATGTTCAGGATTCCAATTCACTCGTAAACGTTGTCCATTCAGTGGTCAGAACCTAAAATGTATTTACTGCCTTCCCCTTCTGAAGGTACATTTAACTTTAGAATATGGATATTGCATTTCTCAGACTTCTGAGTATTTGGCACAGAAAAAAAAGGGATGTCAGAGGCACTTTGAAGAAGCATTTTAGCGTGAGCAGCTGGTAGTTCAGGTTGGTTTTAAAGGTTTGTAGCGAGCAGTCTGAAGCTGTTCTTTTTACCCCACAGTCCCGTGAGCCATCACTCTCGCTGTGAGGACATATCACCCAGGCTTTTAGAGCTATTGCAAGTGCACTAAAATATGATTTAGCTGTGGAGCACAGCTCTAATTCTTCAGCCATTTCTCGTATTCCCTACCATATTTATTCCATTAAGATGAATTAAATGCATTTAAAGGGAGTAAACTGGGCAGCGGGGTGCCTTGCCATGCTCCAAATTACTAGATAGTGGTTATTTAGCAGTCCCTTTCTCTGGTAGTAAATAGGAGAGTTTAAAAGAGGCAGTGGATGGGTTTGTCATTGGTAGGGAGATTGATTATAACGTCATTCATTTGACGCAAATGTATGTTTTAAAGCAAATGGGTGAAACATCAGGTCTGTCAGGAATACAGATGAGAGAGTTTGTGCAGAGACAGTCTGATAGCAAATATATACCACAACCAGTGGGAGGTATTTTTATTCTCCTCAGTGAGAGCCCGTTGTTTCTACTTCTTGGAGTTTCTTTCCGCAGCAGTCTGTCTGCAGTATGTGTTCACTACTGCCATGTGTGTGTGTCTGTGTGTGTCCGTGTGTGTCCGTGTGTGTGTATGAGTAACCAATCCTTGTTATTGAGGAAAGGCTTTCTGGCAGCACAGTGTTATGTCATATAACTGTAGCTCAGTCCACACACTGCATCCTGTCCAAAAAATTATGAGTCTGTCCTCCTCTCTGTTTCCTTGGCTTCTCTCTTTGTGCTTCAGTTTTGAAAATTAGGCAAAATCTTGTATCCTCCTGTGATACATGGAAATTCAGTTAATTTTCAGTTAACTCTGAAAATTGTTTGCAATTAGAGCTGATAATTCCCGTTGGGAAAGGCCCATCAAATTTAAGCCAATATGATTTTTTCTAACAGAACATAATACAGAAAAAGATGCTTTCTTTTTCAACTCCACTGTTTGCAATACATTGTAAAAAGCATTTTTGCCATTTTTTAACTGTATTTTTTACAATCAATTTACTGCTATTTTACATATTTTCCCTGATTAGGTAAATCATTGGACATATCTTGTAGAATCACAGAAAAACTATATTATTTTACTTGTTAATTGTTTAAAACGAACAAATAAAGAAACTGGCCAAAACTGTGCATAATGTCCACATCAAAATCCTTTTTATATATATATAAACAATTGTTGCATTTTTGAAACGGTGCAAACATAAAATTACAATTTTACTGTATTGACATTTGAAAATAAATCACATTTTTTTTGTTGTTTTGACATTACTTTTTAAAATTGCTTTTGCACATTAGAATATTGTTATTATACAGTATTTTTTACAGTGTGCTTTCAGCACTGTCTGCAGCACATGTAGCAGAGTATCACATCTGAAGTATGTGTGTGTGTGTGTGTATATATATGTGTGTATGTATATGTGTATATATATATATATATATATATATATATATATATATACGCATAAATATATAGCAATGCTTTCACTATATGCAGTATTTGTTTAAAATGACTTCACATTTAGGTAACAACTGAACAGTTCTTACGTTTTGACACAATATTTTCCTTTGTTTAAATAAATAGCATGAAAAATTAAAAATAGCATTAATTCTTTCACTGACGTTTACATGATATAAAGTGCCACAGTGTTGTTAGTCTTTCACTCTGGAATACATCAGACAGCACATGTTGAGTATTAGTGCTTTTCAGCTTGCCCACTGCAGTGTGTTTGATTACACTGAGGAAGTAGCATAATGTTTTTTTTTTTTAACTGGACAAGAGCAGTCTGTTGAAAGTGTGGTCATTGGGTGAGGACATTAGTTACCCCCTTCCTCATTCACACAGCGTGCTCACAGGGGCTGAAGCCATCACCTAGCAACCAGCAGAAAGTTGAGAGAAATTCCTGTGTGTGGTCATGCTCACTCACAGCAGAAGACGACCCAAACTGTCAAAACTGGTGCAACAGAGTCACACCTTTGCAACGCTCATGCTGGATAAAGTTTGATACAACCAGAGAATGGTGCATTGAGACAGGTGTCTTTTTCTTCTTCTGCCACCACTGGGGCCCCACTTATAAGGCAATATTCTACTTTGGGAGATAAACACAGTCTGCGCTCTGTGTGTTGTTTAAGTGTTTAGCATCTGTCTCTCGATAAGAAAAGCTCAAAACTAATTAATACCATCTGAGAACAGCGTGCAAAAATGCTCCCGTGTCCTCACAGTGTGGGACTTGTTCACAGTGGGGAGGGGGACAGACGGACAGAAAATTAATTTGAGACAGGAGCGCAGTGAAAAAGGGAGGAGGAGCAACGACTCGGAGAGAAAAAGACGTAGAGAAAGAGTCCAGGGAGGCAGGCAGTCTGGCCCAGGCGGGGTCCCTGGGTTCCCCCCTCGGTCTTCTGTTTACACACAGAGAAATTTCGGACAATTTCACAGCTCCCCTTTCAGTGGCCATTGAAAGGGGACAGATTCCTTCCTGGTTACTCACCCTCTATCCAGTGAGAGTGGTTGCTATCATGGGAAAATCCAAACCTTTGGCATCCTCAGTGGGTTACCTCTCTGCGTTGTGCTATAGCCTCAGTGCAAACAGCGGCCCCGAGTAATGCCTGTGAAATCTGTGTGTGCGTGAGGTTCAGGGCGCATTGCTGGGATTAAATCAAACAGGACCCCTCATTCAGGGGGTCCACTCTGCAGTGCCGGGGTCTGTTTGCATTCATGTGGTTCTTTCAGTAAGGTCCAGTAGGAGCGTCTCTCTCTGTTTGCTCAGCGCTGCAGAATGTATACAGCATTGTCTCTCATATGCGGGCTGACCCTGCCAGATGCCACGGCCACAAAAACCTCTTCTCCTTAATCAGACAAGAGCGTCCAGAGGGCAAAGTGGCACGCCGCCATCCATACCCGGTGCAAGGGGAGAAGTGCAGGGAGATGGTGAAAAGAAGAGATAGTTATGCATGGATGTGGCGGAACGGAAGGTGCATGAGAGGATGGAAGTCTCGCCAGGCAAAACAACAACAAGACTCAGCCTGGGCCATATTTCAAGGAGATGGAAGAGACCCAGCTCTCTTTATGGTGCCCTTAAATATGCTTAAACTAGCTCTGGTCTCTTTGGCCTCCCTCTTCCAGACAGGAGCTATGGGCCTCTTTATGCCTCGTCCCAGGTGTCTCATTACACAGCCACCTTAACACACACTCAGAGAACAGACTCATATAGTTATGACCATCTCAGCCAGTGTAAGCTGAACTATTAGAATAACATTAGGCTCAAGCACAAAGGCAACCACAGAATTTTCTGCAGCTCTCTGTACGTTTTACAAGGTTATGGAGGCAGTTAACTGTGTGTGTGCCTTTCAGAATTTCAGCTACATGTAAAAACATCTGATAAATCTGATGTTAGAAGAAAGCACTTGCAAACTGTGTGAAGGTTTATGACTCTGTGTGTGAAAGGATTTGAATAGAAGTAATCAGGTGTGCTTGGCAATGGTGCCGTATTCTATAAAGGCCTTCTCAGTCATAGTATATGTAACATTGGCGGCTTCATCAATCTCTTAAAGTGCATCGTGTCATTCAGACATAGGTCACTTTTACATTAATGTTCCTCACGGTTTCATTCAGGCATACAACGACAGACTGAGCCATGGTATGCACACAATATGTAATGAATACTAATGCTCTGATAAGCAAAGGACTGAACCTAAATCCATTCTGTAAATAATGATTTAACTGTAGCTTAGAACCTCTGACTCTGTCACCTTTCTGATGTGAAGTAAAGCATCCTGCCGTTGGACCAATCATGTCTCCATGTGGGGGATAATTCATAACTTTGAGCAAATAATTAAGTTACTGCTGTTCTTTCACGCATGTAAATGTCCAGAACTTTCTTGCTTTGGAGATGCTCATATGGATCCTGTTGCTGTCTGATGCTGCAGGTATTTAATAAACTGAGAGGAAAGACTTCTAAAAACAGCTGGAAACAACAAACTAAACCGAACTCAAAACTCAGATTGCAGCTGGCATTAGTTTTTACTCTGTCATCATCACAGTGAAGTTTTCTTTTTACAGATATTTCAATTTCTTTTAAAAAAATGGTGAAAGTCTGGCGGCAAAAAAGCCAGAAAAAACACACTAAAAATGTTGAAATACTGTTTAATATGTGTAAAAACAGCAAAAATACTGACAAATATCAGTAAGATAATGTCAAATATATCATAACAAAGATTTTAGATTCACCCATTGTAAAAGGAATAATTACCATTTGTAAAAGTACAGATTTTTGATGTGAATTTTCTACAGTTCTGGCCTGTTTTTTTCTTTTTAAGTCAACATGTAAATTATACTATTTTGTAATTTTAATATATATTAAATGTAATTTTTCAAAGCAGGGGAAATCTGTTTAAAAACTGATAAAAATAATCATTAATATACATAATTTTTATTTCAAATAACTGGAAATATCTGTAACATTATATTATTCTTGCTAAATTAAATGCAGTAAAAAAAGGAGATTTTTTTTATTTTCAAACACCGTAAAAGGAAAAATTAGTATTTGTAAAAATACAGATTTTTGATGTGAATGTTATTTACAGTTAACATGTACATTAATACTTTTTTTCTGTTTTTACAAGATATTATCTGTATTTAACAAAACGGAAAACAACTATTTTTCAATCCTTAATAATATATATTTTTTTCTTACAAATACCAGTAGATATCTGTAGAATAATGAGATTTTTTGCTGATTTAAATACAATAAAAAATAGTACAATTATACCGTAAGAGGTTTTAGTAAAGCATTATTTTACATTATTTACTGTTTTTTTAGAGCTAAAATGTAAATCAATACTTTTTTGTGTCATTTTAGTTAATAGTTATATGTAATATAACAAAACAGAGAAAGTCTGTAACAATTGTTCAAAAAATTACAGTTACATTTAGAAAACATTCTCTCTCTTTTTTTTTACAGTGTTTGAAATTGTTGGGCAAAGTGAATGAGAAAGATTTACGATATGTGTCATGCAAACTGTGCCTTTTGCACTCTCTGTGATGTTTGTGTTGTTTTTGGACTAATATTGATGTGAAAACGTGGAAATTACCCTCCCTAACCCTCTTTATGCAACTCAGAGTACGTCACTTCTTCAGTTCAGACTTGTACCATGTGGAAATTTACATGGAAATGTTACCAGGTTGAACTGAGTAGGATATTTATCACCGTTTTACCAGGAAAATGATTCATTGATTCACATGAAACGACACGTTCAGATTAACAGGAAGGAGTGCATGCGTTATTGTTGAAAAATGGTGATGTTTGGTGATTTATGTTTGTAGTTAGGGCGAGCAGTGAGACAATCTGAGGCTCAGCTCGGCGTTGACTGTATTGATCGCTCTCAGCATCAAACAGAGAAAGCAGCTGAGAGACAGCGGGAGGACTCACTAGTGTACTTCCTCTCATATTCGGCTTTGTTCGTGCACTTCCCTCCAGCACCCCACCCTGTCCTCAGCACCGCCTCCCCCTTTCTCCCTCAGCAATGACCACTCAGAGGGGAGATTGGCAGGGGGGGAGGAGGAGGAGTGGAGGAGAACGCAAAAGAGAGCACTTAGTCTGTAGGGCATTAATAAGCATAGCTCTTGGCGAGCAAGTGCTTCCTACATTCCCACACAAAATCACACGCACTAACACACAAGCACATATTCAGTCACTCGCACGCTCAGTGATGGTTGGCCACTTGCCAGCACCTCTCTGGGGTTGAAAAGAGGGGATGTGTAGTGCAGACTACAGCAGGAGTGCCTGTCTGAGGGAATGGCAGAGAGTGTGCAGAGCGCCGTGCCACTGTGGGACAGTCCATTATCCATAGCCCTCGTTCTGAATTTCAATGGTTCCTGCCAGAAAATGGAGCGCCAAAGCTTCAAGCAACAGGCAAAGGCTTCCTCTCCTGAGGATCATATGTGTCTGCACATTCACATATCCAAGTTGGCTGCATGATTCATATTCACTCAGAGTGAGAGCAGTGATGTTGCTCCTGTTTTAATGACCTCCCCTGTCATTCGTCTTATCTCCCGCCTCATGTAGATGTGGCATGTTTGTTTGGCAGGGACTTGAATGGGCTGCGATGGCCTCTTTGACCCACAACAACAAGCTGCTGGCACGACCACATGCCGAACACTGAGGTAATAAATTTGGCAAATAACGGAGCAAGCCCCCTTTCTCAGCTCTGCTCTGAGAACTTCATCAACGAACATTTGGCCACCTGGTCGCATCCACCTCCCCCCACAAACCTGTTGTCATCTTTAGGGAGTGACACGACCTGGACGGAGGCCAGCTGAGGCCGAGACGAGCTACACGAAGGCCACAAAATAAACACGTTCTGCCACTGCAGAAAACAGGCTGGAAGAGAAAGGAACATATTGAAGCAGAATGCGATAGTGGCCACTAACAAGAGAGAGTGAGTGAGTCAGGGATTTATTTTGAGTGACTGAAGAAGTAAACACTGAGCTTCTGAGTCAGCCATTTGCTTTTCCCTTTTATCCTTTAATCACGCTATGTAGAGTTCTCCCTGCAAAGGCTATTTCTGTTCAGTTCAAAAATTTGAAGCTCAGGACAGCATATGAAGGAATCATCTGCTTTATGGTGACATATTTGCTTTTAAAGTATATTTTAAGTGTGACTAGCCGTCTGAGCTCACATGGATAATTTAATTCCACCAGTAATCTGAATAAGAGCTCAATCAGTGCAAAACCTGCCTGACTGAAGCATCTCGAGCAAAAGAAATGTTATTCTCTTTCATTTCATCCCGTCAAAGAATGAACCTCATGTCATGTCATGTCTACAATGTTTTTTGATTACTTTCCCTTTTAGGAAATATCTGCACTCTTTCTGCACATGCTCACTGGCTCCCATGGGACAGCACACCACTTTTGCTCCTATTGTTTCTCATTTACTGGTGCTTTATACAACATTTTTGAGCTGTGTGTGTCTCTCACGGGAACCGCCTTTGAATAGGTGATGTTGTCTGGTTTTGGAGAGATAAAGAAAGAGCTTGTATTTTGTTTAATGCGTCCTGAAGTAGTATATTTCGATATACAGCAGTAAAGGAAAGCAGTCCCACAAATGTAAGGCAAAGTGCTGGATTCTGCGTTATTGTGCAATTTAGGACTCTTTAATCTGGAACAAGTAAATGTGACAATCTACCTAATAATTCTATTCAATGCACATGTTAATATTTAGCAGAGAAATACCAATCAAACTGATTTGAAACAGTATTTGAGAGAAGCGCTATACTCTCCAGCTTATTGGAAAGAAAGAGATAAAAATCTCTTCGGGTAGCTCCATTGAAGAGATAAAGAGACTTTGTTGACATCACCGCTGGGAGTCATTTTAGTGTGAAGTGGCTAGAGCAGTCTTTAATTTATTATTGATCTCCTGCTACATCAGACTTGTCCGTTTGTACATTAAAGAGGGCTATTACTGTCCTTCAAAGCACACCCTGTCATGCAAAAGACATTTAGCGTGTTTTATTGTTCTGCAGGATAAATTTGCAGCCACAGGAGATATTCTATTTCATGTTATTAGCTAAATGTAATGTTTATATAGGTCTTTTCACATTTTGTAGTGATAATCAACATCACTACTGTACTTTTCCACAAAACAATTAACAGACTGCATGCTAATTACTTGCACAATGCAGGAAAAAATTTGATCAATATTCCTATGTCACATGTGAAATCAGCCATTTTTCATTTGTAGCCCTGAGCAGTTCTCTGATACCTCCTGTCATGGGGAAACCTGGAATATTCAGGAGCTCTGGAGGAAATGTGGAGGCATAAAGACATGATTTACAATGTTGTGCCTCGAGGCCGGGGTTGTGTATTTTTAGTCCTGACCCCACCCCTCCTCCCCCTCGGACGGTCAAGTTCTCGTACTAATACTTGTCAGTCATCTTGATGAGCTGTCTGCCTTGAAATGGCATCTTGCCTGCGGCTGATTTACACAGTGCACAAGCTGCAGAACCACAACAGGTGAAGCAGATGTTGAAGGCACCTGATCCAAAATGAAAAAAAAATGCACATTGGAAACACATTCTCTACTTGCTGCATATTGTTTTTATTTATCTGATGCAACGTCCCTGACTTGTCTCATGCCAGAATCGCATGGACCTCAGGCCACAACACACAGACAGTAAATATTATCCTCCTTTCACCCCTTTTACACCCTTTTAGAGGAGGCATGAATACGCCTCTCCTGAAAATGAACAACTCTACTGCCAGACTAAAAGTTGAAACTGGAAGATTCTGCAGAATCCTGGCTTACATCCAGTGTTTTCAATATCTGCACGTGGCAACTATAGTTCAAACCAAGGCCAGATTGGAAAAACTGAATGGCTAAAGAGTGGTCAGGCAACAACAAAAGAAAACATACTATAGTCGTTGTTAAAATAGTTCATGTTAATTGGTTATATGATGAAATGCAAACTCTGATCTCCTGCATTAACCCTCATGTCGTCCTGTGGGTCAAAATTGACCCGTTTTAAAGTTTGAAAATGTGGAAAAAAATGTATTTTCACAGTGAAACTTCTGATGTCCACATTTTTAACATTTTTGGGAAATCTTTGAAAATTTTTTTAGTGGAAAAAAGAAAAGTTAGAAATGTTTTTTAAGAACATTCACACAAAAAAATCAACCAAAACCCAGCGAATTTCAGTGGATTTTGGTTGATTTTTTGTGAATGTTCTTAAAGAAAATAGAAGTTTTACTGATATATATGGAATCACTTTAGATATTTTTAGGATTTTTTTGGAAGATTTTTACAATTTTTAAAAAAATATTTACAAGAATTTTCTTGCCAAATTTGGGGGATTCTTTTTTTTTTTAAATAAAACTTTTAAGGGAAACTTTTAAGGAATTGTTGGAATTTTCTTCCTGAAGGTTTTGTAAATTTTCAGAAATTTGGGGGATTTTTTTGCTGATTTTTTGGATTTTTTTTCAGACAAGGAAACAATATTTTTTAGTGCCTGTAAATGAGGACAACAGGAGGGTTAAAGTCCTGATAGTGGAGACACCCAAACTTTCTGCCTTGCTCAAGCAGGCCACACTGGTTTCTGAATTTGTGTTTTAGTTGTCTTAGCATGTAAACACTGAGTTGCAGAATCATTCAATAAGAGCATAATTCCTAGGATACCAGTCTGAAATAAAACAGCAGTTTCAAGCAAGTTGGATATTTTTAGGTAAATTCTCTGCAGATACACCAAAAATATAGCCTATAATAAATGTTTTATTTTTCATTGCAATGTAAAAAAACACAAAAGGCATACTGCTGCACCAACCTGTGCCAGCAAAGCTCCATCAGTGACGGCAGATTACACACTCAGACCGACGGTATTATTGTCAGGGGAGGAATCACTCTCATTACGGCTGTGGGAGATCTCGCCGTGGCTCCCTCCTGTCACTTTAGCACTCAGGTTGTCTTTGTTAAACACACAAGGCAGCATTAGAGGCGATTAATACAAAATGAGCCACATTAGAAGTGCTTCATTACAACGTATATCGCTGAACAGACATGATCACATATACACATTTTAACATGTTGGAATTTTAATTAGCCGTATTCCTCTCACTAGTCCAAACATGCAGCACTTCATTAACATACCACGCTGTTTCCCAATATCTGACATGCATTAAACATGGCTCTTAATGAACGTGACCAAACTGGTGCCGGCTTGCTTTGATCTACATGACGGATCTCCGAGCATAATTATTCATAATCTGTGTTTTGTGTGTATGGGCATGTTGTCTATGTGAGTTGGACCATGAGCTGCTACACGCTGCTCTGAGCTCTGGTGCGTAGTGAGACAGAGGCCCTCTGTCACTTCACATCCCCCTTCTCCCCTCACATCCACATGGAGGGGTGTTCAGAGGCCAAGCCATCTGCCTGCTCTTCGCCCACTGTGGAATTCATCATTTAGGCACCTTAAATGACCCAACGGGCTAGGTAGCCACCAGCAAGCTGGGTAGTCAGCCAGAGAGCGAGCGAGCACGTCAGCCAGCTCAGACCACACTCAGCCAGGCATCAGTCGCAGGAGGCAGCTGGATACATTTGGAATAGACAGGTTTCATAAAGATAATCATGGTTTTTGCTGTGAAAAGGGAGCAGAAGGGCAAGCAGAGGGTCTGGCTGAGAGGGTAATGGGGCTAATAGGGCTAGTAAATGAAAAGCCAGATGATGATAACTCTGCAGCTGATTCCATCTCCGCTCATATATAACCCCTCCTGCATGTGTGTGAGTGTTAAAGAGACACAGAGTGAGAGAGAGGAAGAAAATAGATGGCAGGAACTGAAGAGGAGGGGAGTGGTACGAAGGCCAGAGACCTCCCTCTGGATTTGATGAATCCTTCACAGTTCTGAGGGCTTTATGAAACATTTATGATGGACGTCATTTCTTCCTCTATCATCGTCTCAAATCTCTCTATCTGCTGGACTCACTGTGTCTTTCCATCAGATAGAAGCATGAATTCAGTCGTCTAAAATTACTCACCTGTGTGTATCTTTAGGTTTTTTTCTTCCCATCACAGCAAATCAGATTTTTTTTCTGACTCCTGCAGATTGAAAGCTGCCTATGGAAGTTAATAATTCATCCAGGTATTAACCTCAATACTTACAAAGTGCAAAGTGTGTACATATATTCTCTCTCTCTCTTTCCCCGTCACTAACATTTCCAACACGAGCTCCAATAAAAGAAGTGAGAGGATGTGACTGGTCTTTTTGGACTGAGCGAATTGTTTATGATTTATTTACTACTCACCGGAGATGGTTTATGATGTGTGGTTTCGCACACATACACAAACATCCACGTTTAAGTGCACTGTCAACAAATAGGGGATCAGTCTCTCTCCCATCTGCTGAGTGTGCCAGTTTGCCGCAGGCATTAAGACACCTTCAGATGCTTCACACACACACACACACACACACACACACACACACACACACACACAACAGCGGGAAGAAAGTCACTCCACAATAGCATATTCAGTTCAAAACTGGAGCAGACAGCCAAGTAACAAGAGGCATAAATTACTCCATCTCCCTATCGGAGATGATCCTGAACAAAAATGTAAATGAGATTCCATGGAGAGGCCCGAGTTTTCAGTAAAATGTTGCAATCATTTCCCCTAAATATTATCTTCAGGACTGAGGTTGCCTTTCTAGAACGCTCTTCTCTTTGATCCAAATCAGTTTTTTTTTTTACCAGAAAACATAGGCTATTTTTAAAAAATCTTAATGCATCAGTTAGCAGAATAGAACTCATGATATTCCCAGCTGCCACGTCTCGAAAGACAGCCTCATTCAATCAGTAGTTTTTGGCTCTGTGCCGCGTTGACGGCCGTCCCGACGAAATATATTCCACCGTTTGTGTTCAAGCTGCATCAGATGGCACCATAATCATTCGGAGGGATGCCAGCTCAGGCTGTGGTGGTAATTGTGCCTGTTTCCTAGTTTGATCTCATTCCAGCTCATGTGCATTGACGCTGTCTCGAGCCCAGATCCCCGTGTCTAAATGGGATTGGACAGTTCTGGTATCATGACCCCTGTTCAACTCAGTGTTATAGCGGGAATGCGGCTCGCTGTTAGCCTGCTCCCATTAGCTTGCCTACTGTATGGATTTTTCTTTGAACATGGATGGCTTTCATTCTCTGACATTGAGCTCAACTCCCCTCCTCCCATGAAAGCCGCCTTTCTGTTTGATAGTCAGCAAACCATTATCCTCCATTTTCAATTCAATATCTTCACCCATGACTGTCTTTTGGACAGCAAGGATAGATGTTGGCTGAGAGTTGCCGTGAATCGGTCATCCTGCATGTTCTCAACTGATTGCTGTGTGTTTGGTGCATATTTTGTGAAGTAAAACAGCAAATTCAGACCTGTTTTATTCAGCACATGCCCCAGTTCTGACAGGGCGTTAGGGTTTGAGTCAGCAAAAATGATCCAGCCTCTTGGAATACACCCAGGGCCTGTATTCCTGATTACAATCAGCTTATGAACACACAAAATGATTTCAATGTAGGTCAGTGTAAGTTCAGCTGGAATTTAGGTGTGAATGATCTGCCTTTTGAGCAGGTCTGACAAGAGACAATTCTTGAGTCTTGTACTGGTATTTGGTTGCACATTAATTCGCTAATGCTTCATTCTGCTGCATAATAGAATAACTGTATTATATTGATAGTTCATTTGTATTAAATTTCTTATGCCTGTGTCTGCCTTTTAAGGCTTTTGAAAGATTGTTCATAACTCAAAGTTTTCTGGACATATTAATCTTGTCTGTAACCTGCACAAACTCACCAGGTGACATGCTGAGAGGGCTTATCAGCTGTTTAACAGGTCACCATCGTCCAGCTGGCTAAGCCCCTTAGCTTGTGACCATAAGCACCCCTGACGTGATGTGACTCCTGATACTGACACAGATAACGCTTACAACACCTACACCTGGCTGCCTGAGCTCACTACAACTCTCCTGCAGCGTGTGTGTGTGTGTGTGTGTGTGTGTGTGTGTGTGTGTGTGTTGTGTGTGTGTGTGTGTGTGTGTGTGTGTGTGTGTGTGTGTGTGTGTGTGTGTGTGTGTGTGTGTGTGTGTGTGTGTGTGTGTGTGGATATAATGACAAGCGGGCAGCTTTGCTATAGTGTTACCCATCTGTACTGTATCTGCATGGCTGCCTGCTTAGTATTCTCAGGTGTTGTCCGTGTAGAAAAGTGAGCAGAAGAAACAACAAGGGCGAGTTGGGGAAGAGCTGTGAATAATACATGTGCTGTTTACACATGTATTATATCTTGACACAGTTAAAGAAAATTTAAACTTTCGAAACAAGCTGCAAAGCTCCGTGCATGTGCTGGCATGTGTGTGTGTGTGTGTGTGTGTGTGTGGGAAATGGTAACTAGTAGCAGGTAATGGTGTGTGACATGGAACAGCTGACAACACGACAGGTCTGTGAGGGTGACCAGACCTCTACTCTGTCCTGCCGCAGAGCCTGCAAGCATTTATCCATTTAATTTACTTACTGCACTATATGCAATTATGGCCCCAGTAATTTACAATGTCGAAGGAGGCTCTGTCTTTGTGTGTGTGTGTGTGTGTGTGTGTGTGTGTGTGCGTGTGTGTGTGTGTGTGCCTGTGTGTATGTGTGTGTAATTAGTCAAGTTTCCCGTGCTGCCTCTTGAGAGAGATGTTGTGTACCTGGATCTGTGCAGGTTGGGACAGCAGTGTGTCTCTTTGTGTTTGCACGTGAGTGCTTGTGCATACATGTTGTCGCTACATGTGGTCTACAGTCTCTTGAACTGTACATCTATGCCTCTGTGTGTGTGTGTGTGTGTGTGTGTGTGTGTGTGTGTGTGTGTGTGTGTGTGTGTGTGTGTGTGTGTGTGTGTGTGTGTGTGTGTGTGTGTGTGTGTGTGTGTGTGTACACAACACCATCTGCCTGTGGCTGTGGAGCTAAAATCCCTGATAGCCTCTCGTTCCCATTTCAGAAACAGCTGATCAGTCATCCAACTAGCTGGCTGGCAGCTACATCAAAGACAAAGTTGTCCCTGGAGATCCATGTGTTATACACTCAGACACATCACCTGCAATAACGCCTTCACTTGTACAATATCACTGCAGTGTTTGGAGCAGAATGGCAGCAGTTATGGCGAAACTGCCCTGAGGTGTAGCCAAATGATGTTCAGTGAGATAAAGGAAAGCAGAAAGGCAAAGGTCACGTTCAGGACTGGAACATGCACACAATCACTTCACACAAAACTATTAAAATAATACTGGTAATATCATTACTAAAGGTGATTTGTCACAAAATATACTTTATTCTGTGATATTTAAAATATACTAACAAGTAAATGCAGTTAGGCGAGTTAGTAAATGATTAAATCTGTCTAGTGGTGCTGGAGTTATGGCCTTATAAGATCATTTTGCTAAATCCCCGTTTGCTATTCTGCTTTTCTTTGAAGTTGTGCCAACACCACTACACCTTTATTTTGAACATTTTTGTCACATTTAAGTTAAAGTTTTATTTGAACAGCCCCAGTAGAAGTTTTTTTTCCAAACCAGATTTCAAAAAATATATTCCATTTTTCATGTTATATACAGAACATGCTGTGAATGTCTTCTATCTTGGTTTTGGAGCAGACAGGAAAATTTTAGGTCCTATTTAAAATGTAATATTTCATTGTTAAATGCTCCGTTGTATCAGAGGGACAGCAGAAATATGAGAGGAATACATTTCATAAACCCAAACAAACTCATTTTTTAAAATTATGGTAACCAATTATTTGTGTAACGTGCATATTGTTAGCCAAACTCACAGAGAGGGACTTAACATTTATTATTGCGCTCTCATTAGCACATAAACTGTGATTTATAACTTGTAGCTGCATGTCTGCCGGCAAGTTTATCCTGGAATGAAACTTACTTAACCCTCCTGTTGTCTTCATTTATGGGCACCAAAAAATATTGTTTCCTTGTCTAAAAAAATCCAAAAATTCAGCAAAAAAAATCCACAAATTTCTGAAAATGTGCAAAATCTTTAGTAAGAAAATTCCAATAATTCTTTAAAAGTGTCCCTTAAAAGTTTTATTTAAAAAAAAAAAAAAAAAATCCCCCAAGTTTGGCAAGAAAATTCCTGTAAATATTTTCAAAAAATGAGTAAAAAGTCTTCCAAAAAATCCTAAAAACATTTAAAGTGATTACATATATATATCAGTAAAACTTCTAATATATTTTTTAAGAACATTCATGTAAAAATCAACCAAACTCCAGCGAATTTCGCTGGATTTTGGTTGATTTTTGGTGAATTTTCTTAAAGAAATATTTTTTTTGCATTTCTTTTTTTCACCCAAAAAATATTCAAAAATTTCCCAAAAATGTTGAAAATGTGGACATCAGAAGTTGCACTGTGAAAATATATATATATATTTTTTCCACTTTTTCAAACCTTAAAACGGGTCAAATTGACCCGCAGGACGACACGAGGGTTAATATACAGTATTTAAAAATATTTTTCATGTCTTATTTTTCTTGCTCAGAAGCATCTTAAAAGGAACAGGCGCTGTGGCTACTTCTGTCCTTCCTCACGTGAACTCAGGCCACCCTAATCCAGCCACAGGTGAAATGTGACGTCCACGTTGGCTGAGCTCAGCCGGCGTGTCACTGGTGGCTCTCAACCTTAACCAAGAATGGCCTCGTTCCAGTCAGTGACATATTATTAGCCCCTGCATCACCCCAGCACCAGCCTACACAGGGGACCCACCTCGCCCAGGCCCCGCTAATTAAATCTGCCAGACACCCAGGCTCTTAATAAGGCCTGACATGACAGCTTGGCCTGTGCATGTCACAGCGACTTCATAACCCGGAAGCGGCCTTGTGTGTTGGTCTTCATGCATGTGTATGTTGTGTGTGCGTTTGTGACACTGAGGCTAGGGGGTCTTGCCGTTGGGGGGGCAGGGGCAGGGGCAGGGGCAGGGGCAGGGGCAGGGGCAGGGGCAGGGGCAGGCACCTGTCTCCAGCCCAGAGAGAGGTCAGTTTGCAGGGGTATGGGAACAACTGTGACTCAGCAGCTCCACTGCAGAGGGCTATATTAGCAATCCAAATCATACCCTGGGGACAGGAGCATCTGAGTGTCATTTTTTTTCTTGATGGTGCTACGGCTTTACTTTGTATTGGAAAGTGAGAGCGTACATTGATTCTTAATAAATAAATGTGTCCTTTCAAACTTGAAAAAATCGATATGATTAAGTTTTCATCTACAGTTTTTGAATGTATCGCGGCTACAGTTGAAGAGGAACAATTTTATCCCCCTCCTGCTCAGCCACTTAGGTGGAGCCTGGAGCTTTTTAGGATACTTTACATGATTCCCTTGTTTTCCATGAGCTTGAACTGTCTGAAAAGCTTTTGGATGTATGTATGTACACTGTAAAAAAAAAATGCTTCGTTAGTTTGACAGTGAAAAACTGTCAAACCATGACAGTAAAAATCAGTAAACTCTAAAACAGTTTGACACAAAATTCTCATGAAAAAATACATTTCTCTTCTCTTGCAGTCATTTAATGGAAACATTCTGCAATATGTATAACATCAATACTGTAATTTTTGCATTTATTTCTCACAAACAAGACCGGTTTTCACAGTTTATACTGATAATGGAAACATGCTGTAATATTTAAAACAAGTAACGTGGCGATTTTTGCATTTATTTCATGTCAAAATACAGTTTGGATCTGTCAAATTGATGAACGGACACATGGTTTAATATTTATGACAGCTTTAACTGGATTGTTTGCTGAAAATACACATATTAAGAGTTAAATACACTAACTGTTGTGCTGATAATGTAAAAATGCTATAATATATAAAGCAGGTCACACAAACTTCATTTTATATGGTGTTTTCATGTAAAACTAAAATTTCTTTCAAGGTTACTTTAACTTTACAGCAAAATATGAAATGAAGCACATCAAATCAACAGTATCAAGACATTTCTTTACCGTAAATCAAGAAAATGTTTTACTGTGATTTTATGGTAGTGTTCTGGCAACCACAGCTGTCGCAATTTTACTGTACATTTATTTTTTTTTTTACAGTGCATGGATGGATGTATAGGTGGTGGGATAAACATCAAACACTGAGTTCACAGTCTTTGAGGCAGAAATAAAAACAACCCGAGTGTTGTGACATCTGTTGAAAGAGAAACTCTCTAAACGGCTTTTGTGGATTAACAGTAAATGATTAAACCCTGTTAGCTTATGGATAAACAAGTTAAGCATATGCTTCAGCTTGTGTGTGTCTTTGTCTGTGTTAAAGTGATTTTCCCTGGCGTCAAAACTTCCACTGTCTTCTGCTAGTCATGTAATGACCAGAAAAGTAAAAGAAATACATTTATTATCCAAATGTCACCAGCTTCACATGTTAAACTTCTTGATTTTCATGTCACACCTACTCTGTTGGCTGTGTGAGTGATGTGGGTGGTACCCTTTAATATTGTGTGAAACTGAGAGCATTCAGATCCATGTTAGAACAAATGGTAATAACAGTAATTAGGTATTTTGAAGCAGCATTATCTCAGCAGCCATGCAGAGCAATCCCAGCCTACTGACCTGGATTACTGTGAATATGATTGCAAATTCACTGGTGAGCAAAAAACCCCCAAAAAACAACAACTTTATGTGTCAAGGACAAGAAGCGGCGAATTGAGAATGCATTCATGATGAGCAAATTAGCTTCATTACAGAAGCATCTTTATGCTCTGTTTGATCTGTTTTTCCCGCGTATTTATAAGTCCACAGAAAATTTTATCACCAGCGATAATTAGCTGAATAATATTAGAGCTGTGGATAAAAACAGGTAAACTGGGTCATGAGCTATAAGTGCTGCTTTGACCTATATTCACAACCATTGAGCATCTAATAGAGCAACTCTTCTCAAACACGAGCATTTTGAAATATTTATTATGCCACTGGTATGTGCCTGTTCCTTCATCTCTGTCTTCTTCTCAGGGCAATGTGATTTGGTTTTGGTCATTTTAGGTTTGAGATTCGGAGTTCCCCAGACAGCCAAGATGGATCACTTTGAATGGGAGTGTGAGCTCGCAGTGCCCATTCTAATTCAGCCTGGCTGCCACACCCACAGCTGCTGCCTGGGGCCAGTACGAGAGCAGCAGCACAGAGTTGAGCAGCGGTGAACTATGGTTGCATGGGGCCAGACTGAGAATATAGGTCATTCATCCCCGTAGATGAAAGATGCATAGCATGGCCTGCCCGGGTGGAAGCAGGGTGGAGATGGAGTAAATATAGAGATGCTTCCGAATGCTCAGCATGGGCAGTTTAAATGACCACAGGGAGGGATAGAAAAGGGCATCTGCAGGGTATAAGCAGAGGGGAGGATGGAGGACAAGAATGCAGGAAATTTAGTGTAGGGAGAGGCATGGGTGGGGTATGTGCTGTGGGTGAAAGAGACTCACAGAAGCAGGAGTGTGTTCAGTGCTTGTGGGAACCAGTATCGAATTCTCTTTCTAACTGATGAAGGGGAAATACAAAAAGCAGACTGCCTTCCTCGGAGCAGCTGCAGCTGGCACACAATATCTTCCTCTGTTTGCCTGTGGCTGGTGGTGATCGAGGGTGCGAGAGTAAAGATCACACTCGCTGTGCACATATCCTTTTGTTTTCTTCACGAGTTCAGATTGATGTGGTCACTTTTAACGCTCGGAGCAGCCTCGCTTTGCTCGCTGTAGCGTAACCTCAGTGACACAATTCAAATAGGACCAAATCAACACTGACTTGTCTAATATGTCTAATTACAAATACGTTTCCTCTAATGGTGGTAGCCATGTGGATCATTTCTGTTTTGTTTTGAAGGATTTGTCTCTAAGATTAATGTGGACAATCTACCAAACTCACTGTCCGTAGACTTCTTTCCACCAGAGAAATAGTCCTTCAAAAATCTCTTGACTTGGTTCTGAACATTTTTCAGTCTGATAGGGACTCAGTTGTCGTGAAGAGATGTTGCTGTAAACTTTTTACAGATAAATCTTAAATTTCTGGAGCAACGCAGATGACATAAACCTCTATTGCTGGAGGATTTAAGGAATTGCCTTTTAACAAAACATCATCAACAACCTGAGTTTTTTTTTAAGAATTGTAATTTTTACACTTTACAAAGTCATCCCGCAGCCAGATTGGATCCTCTGGTGGGCCGGATGTTTGACACGCCTGGTTTTGTTGTGATGACAGAATTGTTACAGACAGATATGTCAAAACTAAAGTTAATAAAATCCAACTATATGCATGCTAGATGCCACTAGTGTTGCATCGTATGTCGCCACTAGAAAGATATCCAAATGCTCTGCCATTAAAAATGGTACTATAGCCCGTTTTATTATGCCCAATACATTAAGAATGACAGTGTGTTAATAGAAGCCATATTTTGTATGAGTTGCCTCGGTTTGCGACAGCGGGGCAGAGTGTGTGCTGTGTTCTGCTTCCACTCCCTGCAGGCATTGTGGCCGCGTCAACCATTTTTTTCAACTCATATGCACGATGCAGCTTTCATGATGACCAAACAAGAGGCATGGCTGCAAATACAAGAGCTCTTGCAGACCATCAACAAAGCAGAGGCACAAAGCAAAATATGGCATTATGTCATTTAAATGGCCGACAGTCAGTGTGAGCCAAAGGACACCACAGAGGCTATTCTGTAAATGATATTTCAGTCCTGCACAGACCAAATGAGCCAACACATACAACATAATAAAACATCTCACCATCTGACAAGCCTTTAAAAAAAAAAAAAGATTCAAGAAGTAATGGGATACATGACATAATGACATTTTGCCCATGCCATGAAATGTAAGTCAAACTAATTGGAATTATTTTGTCACAAACTTTTTTGATGAGAAAATTAAGGGTAGCTGTTTGTATGACTGCTTAATTTGGTACATATATCTATATACAAGCACAGCGTTGACTCAAGTCATTTACTAAAGCTATATCCAAGTGTTCACAAGTCTGCAAATTGACCACACCAACTATGAATGAATAAAGTCAACTGAATTTTGGACTAAGAGTGAAAATAGGTGATTAAAATGTGCACTAAAACAAGTGTAATGTTTTAAGAGCTGATCTTAATGAGGAGTTTCTGCACTTCTGGGTGGATAGTGAAATGTATGAACTCATTATAGTACAATGATTTACTAAAGTTCCACCTTCTGTCATCTATTGTTTCATTGCTTTTCCTCATGCTGTAGTTTATTTCATTATGTTTATTGATGCATAGCATTTAGAGGGTGAGGATCAACACAAATGAGCATTTTTGTAGATGATTCCCATTGTTTTAGAGGGGAAACAATTCGCTCAGTCAGATGGGAAACAGGAAATATGCAAGGCCTCCAGTTGGACTTAATCTATATTGGAAGGAACGGACAAACAGTACTTTTCCTCATGTTTTGATTGATTCAGAATCGATACTGATATAAAGATGTGTGTCATGACGTGTAGCATCAAAGTCAAATTTTTGGTATTGTACCTACTCTAGATACCAGTGGAGATTAAAAAAAACAAAACAAAACTGTAATTTATGCCAAAGCGCTTGATCGCAGAACAGAAAAGTGTGTTTTGTGCTTAGAAGATGAAAGTTCAAAGAATGCTTTTTGATGTGTGTGAGTAAGTTTGAATGCAGTTGAAGCCAAAGTTTCTGTGAAGTCGGCACAGAATCCTCATGTGTCCCAGCTGCAGTTCGCTCCAGTCGAGGTCAAACGTAGGTATGCACTCATGATAAGTGGCCTTTTGTTGAGACAAATGTTTCAAGAGGTGCTTGTCAGAAATGTCTGCTTCTACAGGCAATGGCTAATATATGTGCATAACAAAGCAGAAGCCACCGCAATCATTCACCAACTGTACGTGCACAGTTTCCTTATTAAAACATAATTCTGCTCATTATTCAATCAAATTAGTATCCCTCCATTGCCTGTTGTCTATTAGTCCCATCAGATAAAGTTTTAAATGACCTGTAAATGCAGGACTTGAATAAAGCGTGGTGATTATTTTCCCCACTGTAGTCAATCATTCTGGTATTAAGCGGCGCTCGGTCCTCATCACGCTTTCCCTCCTCCAAAGCCACTTTGTTACATGAGCTAAAACAAAAAGATTTCTGTTGGTCGTTAGCTCAGCTCTCCACCCCTGCAACCCTTAGTGAGTTAATAATGATCATTTACGTTAAAGACAAAGAAAAATGACTGAGCAGAAACAATGTTCTGACCTTATCAGTTAAACGGTGCCACAATTCAACGGAGAATAACGCAAATTGAAAAACGGAGCAATTTTCCATTTATAAAGATCAATGCTGACTGCTTGCGCCTCCGTTTTGGACAAATTACACTTAATTATGCAGCTCGGGCTACCTGAAGAGAGTGAGGGCGTGAGAGGGGCAGAACAGTGGAGGCTGAAACAATAGGATACAAGGGTAGGGTGACAGACAAGGGTGGAGTGACTTTGTGACAGAAAAAGAAAGAGCACAGCGGCGTGGACAGACTGGCGGCTTTGACATGGATGTGGGTGTGTTGGTAGAGGTGAGAGGGGCGCCGAGGTACGAGTCCATGGTGAGGGGTTAAGAAAGGGACCGTCTAGGGACGACTGAATGTGAAGGGTCATTGCTGAGAGTGGAGCAGTGGCTGCTGACACAGACAGACTGTCTGTCTCTGCTGCACTGGGTGGGGAGTTTAGGGACACAGAGACTCAACTGCTGGTCTAGACGACAGGCAGAGATGGAGGAGGCAATCAAGGAGACGTCATTCCAGCCCCCTACATCCAGATTCCTCCTCCCAGCGCTCAGGCAGACAATAGGCAACCTTTAAGACCCCCTACACACTGAGCCAACCTTAAGGAACGAGTGTTACCAAAGGCCAACTGATCAAAAGCTTTGCATGTCACTTGCATCCCTGCCGCCTGAAGTTAACCCTCGTGTCGTCCTGCGGGTCAAAATTGACCCGTTTTAAAGTTTGAAAATGTATATTCACAGTGAAACTTCTGATGTCCACATTTTCAACATTTTTGGGAAATCTTTGAATATTTTTTGGTGGAAAAAAAGAAATGTTAAAAATGTTTCTTAAGAACATTCACAAAAAAATCTACCAAAATCCAGCAAATTTCAGTGGATTTTGGTTGATTTTTTTGTGAATGTTCTTAAAGAAAATATTAGAAGTTTTACTGCTATATGTGGAATCACTTTAGATATTTTTAGGATTTTTTTGGAAGATTTTTACTCGTTTTTTGAAAATATTTACAAGAATTTTCTTGCCAAATTTGGGGGATTTAAAAAATAAATAAATAAAACTTTCGAGGGATACTTTTAAGGAATTATTGGAATTTTCTTCCTGAAGGTTTTGCAAATTTTCAGAAATTTGTCAAATTTTTTTGCTGAATTTTTGGATTTTTTTTCAGACAAGGAAACAATAATTTTTGGTGCCCGTAAATGAAGACAACAGCAGGGCTAAAAATCTAACTTGTATTAGCAAATAAGTTTTATAGGAAACCTACTATTGCAATGGCCTTTGTGAAACAGAACAAGGACAAAGTATCTGCAAAATGGTCTGTTTCTGGCAACTAAAGCAGGATTTACAATTTTCTGGTTAGGTCGAAGCCGATAAAAAGGAAAACTAAAATATAACACTTACTTGACATACAAGACTAGATGTATTGCTTTTTATAACCTTAATTAACTACAAGTGGTCTAACCCTCACAACATGTGGGGTGCATGACATGATTCCCAGTCTCTGCTGACAAAATCCTGAAAATAACATCACTACTTAACATAATCCAGGAAGCAATTATGCTCCCTTCAAAACGTATTTGGCAAAAAGCAAATGACTCCAGCAGCATGTCTGTGTATATTCTCAGTTATCCAGGTCACGTTAATCCTAAAAACTTCAGGAGAAGCAGACGGGATGTCTCTTTGTGGTTCTTAAAGATGTTTCATCCAAGAGGCTTCTTCAGTTCTTGAATGTCTAGTAGTGGAGTCTTGTTGTTTCTCTCTGGCTGGTTCGGATGTTTCCCTTCATCTTCTCTGTAATGTCTGAAATTTCTTTGTTTGTCATTCCTTGCTTTTTTGGGCTATGTTAACTGTGTCTTTTCAATCACTTGGAAACTTCCCCCATGACTGTGCTGGCTGTCAGTTTCTTGAGGGTCTGTTTACTCCCGTTCTTAAGTGCATCAATAGTAAAATGGGCCTGTCTTATCCTCTTGCTTAGTAGTTGGCTCGGTGCCGTCAGCAGTATCAGTTCTGTTCTGTGGCCTTTGACGGTGGAGTCGAGGCATTAGCTGTTTGGGACCAGTTTGTGTTGTCTGCATCTTATGTTGAGATGGAAGTGGTTGCTGTTTTTTGAGAATTTGTTAACTTCCTGTTGTATTTTCACAACATTCGGAGGTGCTCATCCCACAGAGCAAAGCAATATGTCAATAGGTCATGCTAATTCAGTTTTTCAAGTCAGAACTCAAAACGCTTCTTGGATGAGCAATGAAATGTCTTCAGGAACCAAAAAGAGCAGTCCAGTTGCTTTCTATTGAAGCTCTGTGGATTACTGCATTAGCACAGAAACACATTCTGGTGATGGAGGTTGCACTGCCTGATATCACCTAGTATTATCTGTTAGTATTAGTTTCTTTTGAGTGTAATTGTCATTTTTTAAATTTCTACTCAAGCTAAAGTTGTTTTGGAAATCACTATCCTTTGACTTGTTGGGTTTTAAGCAGGAGATGTCAGAAAAGTTACCTCAGGGATAGCTGGCTAGTGATGTCCAAGTGTTCATAGCAATGTTGATCCTTCGATGTCGACTCTTCCTGTCATTGTGAAGCAGAATTCACCAAGTGTTGGATGTTTACCCATTAATAGGAACGTGAGCTGGGTTTAGACCGTTGTGAGACAGGGTAGTTTTACCATACTGGTGATGTGTCGTTTCAGTAGTAATCCTCCTGGGTAAAACTAACCCCACATGACGGTGTAAATCAGGCGTGTCAAACATGCGGCCCACGGGTCAAAAGCGGTCCTCCAGAGGGTCAAAACCAGCCCTCAAAGTGTAAAAATCACAGACAAGACATTAACTGCAGATTGAAAATTTATAAGACTATAAAATAATTTCTGTCCCCCAGGACAGGTGTCTGTCTCTCTCTCTCATCCTGTCCGAGTGAGACGTCCTGTGGACAAATGATACCATCCTGTCGATAGAAGCATCAGATTGGAAGATGTTCTTATAGTTCTAGAGGGCATGAACAAGCAAGATATTATATTTGGAGTACTTATTCTGTATTCTATATCCAATACCAGCATGAGCAGACAAAAAAAACCACAATAAACTGCACATATTAGCACTCAGGATCAGTTAAATGCTGATTAATTTGTAATAGTGACTACTTCACAAAAATGGCAAAGGCAGTAACCATTGCCTCATCTGCTCTACTGTCTACCATGTGTTTGAAACAGAAGCCCTCGTTAAGAGAATGCTGACTAATACCAATTTGCCAATTCAAATACCCGCTTAAGTTACTTATGAGGTCTAGTTTTGGACCCTCTATGCTCCAGTGGGTTGAAAAACAAAGGAAAAATCAGTAAGGATTGATTAGAAACCTCACTTCTTACAAAAACAACCAAAAAAAGAGCAAAGAATAAGATTGTGATGCTCCTGCCTGCCAGCTGTTTGCCGCTGCGACCCACACCTGCTACACAGCGGGAAGGTCAATCGAATCAGGGTAATTTAGGTGCTTCAGCTAAGTGTGTCCTGCTGGGTGTGTGGGTGTGTGGGTGTGTGTGTGTCTCTGCCTGTCACTGTGTCGGTCAGTTTGTCTTTCTGGTCGCCAACTAGTTGCAAAAGGCCCACAGCAGATGAGCAATGATTGGCCGGTCCCTGCCGTGTGCTGATAGGTCGCTGTCTTTTTCTGTTCAAACAGGGGTCTAATCAGACACTTTAACAGGCTGCCTTGTTCAAACACACCATGCTCTGCACTGGGGATCTGGCAAACACAGACTTGTATTTATGTGTGAGAGTGAGTGAATGAGTGAGAGAGTGAGAGAGTGTGTGCATGCTGAGGGTCAGTATAATTAGTGTTGTTGAGGACATGGAAGTGAGATGTAGAAATCTGTCTTGCTCAATTTTTCCCTCAGCCTGGACCTCATTCTGTCACACCACCCTGTCTGTAATACATTTCAGCTCCCTCATTTCCTACTGGTGATGAAGTGTATAAATGTGTGTGTCTGACTCATGATAATCAATAACTCCTCAGAATACTACCAGATCCTGTGGTGTGCAGATATCTTTCAATTACAGCGAGTCATCTGTAGGCCTGTTTTGGGTTGTTGTGAGTTGCTGATTGGACGAACTCTTGGCCACTGATAAGAAAGAAACACCCATTTGACCTAACACGTCTCCACTGTATCAGCTAGTTAAATCCTCTTTCTTCACTTTTCTTTCACCTGTATCTACCTGTCTGTTTTTTTCAACATAAAACCTTCATGCTTTTACTTTGCTTATTACTTTTACTGCCACACTCTGCCCTACTTTTTTGCACTTTTTTGTTGTGAACTAAAAACGTTTATGCAAGATTGTAACCATAACTGACTATTGTTGTTTGAGTGTGAACGTGGCAAACTGAGCTGTGTCAGTGTAACTGTCAGCTACCAGGCACCAGTTTTTTAAAAAACTAGCTGTGTGTGGCCACTTTGGCACTTCACATCCCCAGTCTATGTAGAAGGAACTTTGTTTTTAAGTTTTGTTTCGCTCTTTGCAATTTTTCTCCCCCATTAGTCAAAGGAGGAGAGAGTCGCCATTTCTGCAACTGCTTTACTTTGGCTTGTTTGTGAAGCCATTATAAGTGCTACATGAGTTGGGCTCTTAGTTTAAGTCTCTCAAAAACTCTGATATTGAAAAAAATGCACACTCTTAATACAATTTTTTTAACTGTAAAAATATCTAATCTTGCAACACAATATTCACATGTGGCAGTTAAAACATTCTTAAACTTTTCCTGGTTATTGGCTAACATGTTTGCATGTTTAGACAATCACAGTGCGTGATTAATATGTTTGTTTCTTGCAGAAAAGAGAGAGTCAAAGTCTGAGACACCTTTTTAATAGTGCATTTATTGACTAAACGTAACCACAGACAGACCTCAGGATGCAAATCCGGACCCCAGAGTCCAAGTGCTGTGTTTTGTGCTGCTTTCTGATTATAGTTGCCACCACAAAATTACTGAGAAAACAAATTAGTGCAATATGGATGTAATTTCAAGGAGGCAGGGTTCCAAGTGCACTAGTCTTAAGAGACAAATACATAACGCACAAAATTACACTTCAAACAATCTCAAAGTTCTAGCTCAGGTTGTGTCCAAGTCCTCTCATACTGAAACATACTTGCATCAAGGAACTGTCACATGTTCAGAGGATCTTTGTTCATGATGTAACATGACAGTAACATGACATCTCAGCATAATTCAACACTCTAAACCCAGGACAGCTACATACAGTAACTGCCACTGTGAGCCAAATCAGTATCTTTGTCAGATACTGAGTGATGAGTATGTCAGGGCTATTCAGAGCTTCTAAAAGCATCCACAAGAACTGCTGCTTACATTTTGTGTAATATGATCCAGAGCACGGTTTAATTTCCAAGCATATGTGTTTTTTGTAATTTTCCTTACAAGTTAGTTTTGACTCACTCAACCTCTCTTTAATTTTACATGTGATTTTCCTTGATACTAATTGCCTTGGCACCTGAAGCATTTACTAATTAGAGACATTTTTAGTTATGAGAATATTAATGCTTTTGTGTTGTGTCAAGCTTTTTCCTTTTAGCTGGAGTAGGTTCGTGTGTGTGTGTGTGTGTGTGTCTTTGCTTTTACATGGAATTTCAGGGACACAATGTGAGGATACACACATTCACATAATATGTCCTTGCTATTATTTTGGGACAAAAAGCAGAATTCTTACCAGCTAAACAGCCTGATAACAAATTGCCATGACTTATTAAAGTAGGGGTAGAGTTTAGTTTAAGGTTGGGCTTGTAGTTATGGTTAGGGTCAGTCTCCAGGGAGTGAAGTCCAACTGCAGCATCCTTGGAAGTGACAAAGACGTGTGTGTATTTAAATTTTATTCTGATCTTTTTGAAGATACACTGACTGTACTGCCCTCCAGGGAGTGTAATGCTTGTCGCTCTCAGGCAGGTGTGTGTGGGTGTGTAATGGTGGATGGATGTGAGGAAGTGATGGAAGCTCAGAGGTTTGTGTGTCTGTGATGGGCCTGAATCAGGGACTGGAGGGTCGGTGGCTCTTTTCCAACCCACAGACATTTTTCACACACACACACACACACACACACACACACACACACACACACACACACACACACACACACACACACACACACACACACACACACACACACACAGACACACAAAGATCATGCCTCTGTGCGTTAATCCCTCTGTGCTCGGTGGTTCAATTCCATAGAGGTTAATTAGAGATAATCAGAGGGAACAACTGTTCTGCCACAGAGCAAACTCCACTAATTTATTATCACTGAACCCTTTGTCTCCCTCACAGCCCCTTTTTCTTTACCTTGTCTTCCTACCTGTGTGTGTGTGTGTGTGTGTGTGTGTGTGTGTGTGTGTGTGTGTGTGTGTGTGTGTGTGTGTGTGTGTGTGTGTGTGTGTGTGTGTGTATGTGCGTGTGCATGTGTGTGGCTGCAGGTACCACAGTATGAATATGTTTTGGTGGCAGTAATAGCCTTGAAGATGTTTTGAGCGAAGGGTGCAACTCTTAACTTTTGTCTCGACTTGGAAACTTCTCTCTTGTCTTTTTCTTAACATGCTTGAAGGAGCTACAAAAAAAGAAGCAAATTCCGCTCATAAAAAAACTTCATAAACAAATGATATCCTTGAAAATACTTAACATCACAGACTGAATGATATACTGGTACAGCAATGTGTTATCCTTGTGACAGTAAAGAATGTCTTCATGTTCAAACAACAAGAAAGCTCATTGGCTTCCAGCCTTGGAGGAGAATTTAAAAAAGAGACCTGGCGTACTCTTGAGATGAGAAGTGAATTACTAACTTGCGCGCTCGTGGTTGCTTTGCCTCTTCTATTCTTCTGCAATTGGCAAGAAGCCAGAGATAAGACCAGGCCCACCAAAGCTTGGATTGAGGGTCATCACCTTGTTTGTTAGCTGCTTGCACCCTTTTAACAGAAATGGAAAAAATGTGGAAAGCTGATGAGAGATTATGACGTCGTTACTGCACCTGTTACAGGTCACCTGCATTGAAGTTAGGGGTGATAAACAGGAGATAAAGTCCATGTGTCACTGCAGACAACTTGTAAAATCCTGTCTCATGCTTTTCTGTCACACCAACACAGCCCTTTGCGTTTTTAAACTCAGAGCTATTTTTGGTGTGAGCTCAGCATTACACCCTCCAATGAATCTCCCCACTGACAGGTGAAAAGAAATGGCCGCGTATCAGAGGTGACACATGGTTGTCCAGCCAGCAGTAAGTGCTGGCACTGATAGGGACCCGAGAGTACAGAGGAGCAGCCCTTCAAGATGAAGAGAGCAGGGCCTAAATATTACTGTTTCTTTGTGTTCCGTTTCTTTCATTGTGCTGTATTTGCCCTTGAGTATGACACGTAAACAAAACTCTGAGTTTTGTGAATCGTTCGAGTCAGACATTGTAGTTGTTGTGCTCCCAGCTGAGAATCTGTGTAGCGATGCAAGGTTGTAGCTGAGTTTAGCAGCGAAATAACAAGGCAGTGAAAGCAGGATAAATAGAGGTTAAAAATAACCCTGAGCATGCTTCTGTTCTGTCATCCCCTCCCCTTTGATTGATGGCAGGATGTGTCATTCCTGTCACTGGTTTTTTTCTACTTTTTTTTTCTGGATCCCTTCAGCTATTTCATGAGAATATGTTAATTTCACATTCCAATTAAGAAGAAGTCACTCAAAGGAGGTGAGTCGAGGTTTAATGAGAAATGATTGGAAATTTTTCAGCTTTTCGCTGTTGCACGAAATTGAAGGGCAACTTGGTTAGAAGTCTGCGCTCGACTAAATTAATGCCGTTAATTTCTGCTACAGTAAACAAAAACATAGAAAGCTGAATTCTTGGAGAAGAATGTTTCTTTCAACAAGGAGTTATTAAATACTATCTCATCATTCATTGGGAGCCATCTTACATCCCAAAAAAGTAGTATTACTAGTCTGCACATGGCTCCAAAAATGACAAAATTGCAACACTTGACAGTTTTAGAGGTCATAAAGTGACCTCAAACAGTTAAACTGTCATGAAATGTTAGATAAAATTATGTTTAATCCATAGAAAAACACATTTAACATGGCCCTAAGGAAACACCTCCTATAATTAAATTAGGTTGTCCCTTGTACAAGCAAGAAGATACTCATCTAAATGAAAACAAAAGGTAACTGGACAAATTTTCAATCTGAAAGGTGAAAATAAAAATAGAATAATGTTCATTGTTAATGTTCCAAACTTGAGATTAGTCCTCTGTGTGAACGTAAGAGTAGCTGAGCATATACATTTCTTATAAATAACTTTGGAAATGGATAAAAGCAACTGCAAAAAATGGCAAAAACAAGCCAAAGAAGCACAAAGAAGTCTACTCTATCAGGTCAACAAAAAAAAATCAATCTTCCATCGTGTACTGTTAGGTATAGTGTCAAAAAGTTAAAGAAATTGAGATTTTATGACTGAGAATAGAGGGCACATAGACAGACCCAGACGCAGATCAAACCACATAATAGTGAATAAAATGAAGAAAAACAGCAGCATGGATCACTTCAGAGATCAGTGAGAATTACCAAATACAACTTCACAAGCCATTCATAATAGGATTGACCAGAATATCTACAGCGGGAGAGTGATGCGGTGGAAAACCATTCATGAGCTCAAATAATAAGACAGCTTGGATTAAATCTGCAAAAGAACATGCAGAGAAGGACAGCAGCTTTGGGAGACGTGGGATATTTTTGGACGAGTCCAAATTCAACCTACATGGATCTGATGACCAGAAAGTTTTTTTGTGTGTGGAGAAAAGCAGGAAGCAACCAGACTGCATAGTACAGCATGGAAGTGGGAGCTCCAAAGTCTGGGGCTGTTTTTCATACAATGGTGTGGGTGAACTTGTATTTACTGGTTGAATCATGTGTCGGAAGTGTGCAGAGGAATTTTGGAAGAAATCAAGCAAACTATTACTGAAGTGACAGATCTTGCAGGAAAATGATCCAAAGCCTTGTAGTTGCAAAGATTGAAAAATTTTTTTTCCTCAAGATCAGCCTTTGAATGGTCCTCTTTGAACCCAGATCCAAACCCCGAAGATCACCTATCTAACGGGATGTGATGGAGAACAAAAATGACTTGAACTGAAATCTCTGCTGCCACAGCTATTAGAGAAACTACATTGTCGGACTGTTCTGCAAGCTTACAAATGGCAAACTAAATCATAAAACACTGCAACTGTGATATTTAATGAAGACGTTATTAGGTGCTCACATACTTCTACAACTTTGCAGCATCATTTAAAACCTAATAAATGTCTTTTAGTGGCGTATTTTCTTAAAGTGTGCTTGCTCTGTCTTTAAAAGAAATGCCATTTGCTATGTCATACATTTTTAACTGTGGCTCAAATGTCCAAATACTTTTTGGGGTCACTGTGCAGTATATGACAAGACCTTATAGACTGTTTTTCTAAGAGATGGAGAACAAGAGAGTGTACAACCGCCTATACAGTGGGCTGGACTGTGGACATTTTTTATGAGGTGTGCATTTGTATGTGTGTGAGTCCATGTTTATGGTTTGTAGGTGCATGTGTGTTACTGTGTGTGGTTGGTCATGCAATGCCACGGATCATCAATAATATATCAGCTCTACTCTCATGCATTTAACACTTGGTTTCACTTGATTTACTCATCTAGCTCCTCAGCCACAGGGGAATGAAGTTATCATTAAAACATCTCCTTCCTTCTCTCCACGCTCAGCAAAATCACCTTTAGTGTGTGTCTGCACAGGATGTGTTCAGGTGCAGCTCTGAGCGTAGACCACCGGTGTTTTGCCAGCACAGAGTCACTGTAGTTACATGTGTAAAACAGAATAAAATAGACTAGAAATGCTAAAATATGCTAGAAATTGTGTTCATACACTTGTAGCACGGGTAGAAAGAGTCACATGGCCTGTGTAGAAGGGTGCATATACAAATAAAATAGATAAAATGGAAGCATATCTGCTCTGCCAGACATGCCTGAGATGGACGAGTGAAAACCATGTGAACCCGAGAATCACCCGTTAAGTAGAGAATGTCATAGCCTGCATGTGTGCAGCCCAACTTTGCATAAAACAAATTAAAACTGGAACCAAATTTAATTGAAATGAAAATTAGAAAACCAATTAAGTGTAATTCTGGGACTACCATGCAGTTATAATGTGTAATATATGTGCCTATTTGCATATTAAAGAAACCTGAAAAGGATGAGAATTTAAAAAAAGAAAATCTTTTTTTGAATATTGACTCCTGAATATCATCTATCAGCCAATGAAAGTTAATTGAGCTGAAGTAAAGGGATTGGCTTTGCCCTGTGTGCCAAAAAATACATCACTCTACAACTAAACTACACTTTTAATTGCCTTTTGCCTAAAAGTCTTTCATATTTTGCCATAGTCTTACTTTTTGCGTGAGAAAATGTATTTATTTCAAAGCCAAATTATATTTCTTTATGGGAATGCTGCTTAGTTAAATAGCAGCATTATTTTTTGGTTGTTTAGATGACATGACCAGGCGCTTCTCCTAATGCTTTTAGCTTTGTGGATGACTTTTTATCATCAAAAGTTGGACAAATAGCTCTCATGGGTGTCCAAGGTCCATGTTTACAAAACTGCCATCATGTTTTTCCAGCTTCAAAACTGGATGTAAAGCGAATGTCATGTTGATCCAATCAGGTGTGGGAAGGTGTTGGCATGAAGGAAAGCAGCTTCCAGTCGTGTGCAGTAAATCTGAAACGACTCCTCATTGAACTTCGCCACACCACAATCAGGCTTTGTGGTTGCGGGTTCATGCACCGTTAATGCTTCGTGTAGGCTCAACAAAACAACTGAGGCTCAAAATCATAAGGGAGTCATTTTTTCCCGACCAGATTACTCCATGTGCAGGTGACAGAGTGCACTGACGTCTGCATTGTCGTTTAAAATTGTCCCTCTGAACAGCAGCATGTTGTTTTTACATTCACATAGTTTTCTCTTTGACTACAGCACCCATTTGCAAAAATGACTGACTCATTGTGTTCATTCCTGCTGGCCACCATTAAGGGAACTGAATTATCATGTTTGTGTCACAAGGTGTTGCTGCTCTCAGCCACATTTAATCCACAACACACCACGGTTCTCTCCAGATAGCTCTCTGTATAGATGTCATGTATACCTCTGTGTATACATGAATGTGACTTTGATTAAAAATGAGGCTGAACCATTGCACTACTTCTTCTGTGCCATAATTAGTAACTTCAGATTGATATGTCAGCCAGGTGTGACCTTTTTTTTTTTACACTTGAGGAAATGGCCTTTTCACCCAAATGAGCTGGTTTCAAATGGAATTAACTGTTAGTAATTATAGTAATTATTTCTTCTATTCATATTTTGGTTAATGCTTATTATAATCCAGTTTTCTACAGTTTAAAGGGTCAGGCTTAAGTCAGAATCGGCAGAAAGGGTTTTGTTCTTGCTTTATGAAAAAAAGAGAAAAGAAACAGATAACAAAGAGAGCAGAACAGAAAGTTGAAAATGAGTCGAACAGAATAGAAAACAGATGATTGAAAGAGCAGAGGAGAAAACAGATGATTGGGAGAACAGGAGAGAGAAGAATAGATGGAGTCTGCAGAGAGGGATAGGTAGAGGAGGCGGTTTATGTGCAGCAGCATTAATCTCTGTCAGTCTGTTGGTCAATATTGTCTGTGGTCACGACCATTGGATGTCGCTGTAAATGATTGATATGGCAATAACCTGTTTACCCAGGTGGCTTAAAGCACTGGTATTCTTTGGCAATATTGAATAAGCAGCACAAATCCACTCTTGTCTGCAATACTTTACAGGTTCACATGTGCACATTCACATGCAGCAACACACTCCGGGGAACATCAGTGGCAGAGCTGCAGGGCGGTGTTTAAAAAATAAAGGATCTTCAGTTCAGCTGGTTAAATTCAAGCATCTGTCAAACAAGATTATGAATCCCAATAATTCAGCCCAGTTTTTAGTTAATTTCACGCTCACGCACATAGACTTTTTAATTATTATTTCAGGAAAGGACATTAATGCCTTACTGGTGCTGAACAGAAAGCAGGGAAACATCTGGACTGATTGTCAGTCCATCACAGAGCTAGAAAACTCCCATTCTTCAGACCAGTCCATGCTTTGAAAGCAGACAGTGTTATGTTCATTCATACTACAATATGTATGTGTCGGTCTCCTGCACAGACAGTTAGATTGCCCCTCAGACCCATCACAGAATAACACACAGGGCTCCTGTGGATGCTTGTAAAAAGCTGGCTGTGACTTTGTGCTTTTTACTGGACACAGCGGCTGGTTAAAGATTGGACTGTGGCACTGTGACGCTGTGATTATTCCTGAGGAGTGCTGAGCACAGTGGGTAGACAAAACACGGGACTTCTGGAGAATTTAGAACTTGGATTTTAGAGGTCCAGCACTGCCTATTTCAATTACACCCCTCTAATGATGAGTTATAAAGGTGTAGCTCTGAATCTCCTCACACAGCCTCTTCCTCATAATACACGTTTCTTTTAAGTACCATTTGTTTTCATGGCAGTCAGGGCTTGGAGTTTGTACAGTCTAAGCGGTCTCAAAAACTGGGCTACATGCAGATGCCTGTAGTGGGGTCCATGAAGACTTGACCGACTTGAGCAAATGAGGAAATTTACATCATGCAGACTTTTATGGAGACATGGAAAGCATGAATCTGGATTTTCACTAAAACTATGTTGACAAGAAAAGCACTCAGAGAGCGCAGTACTCAGCCAAGGCTGCTCAGTCTTTGTAGCATTTCTGACGGATGAAATCTTTAGTAAAAAATGAGCTTGCATCAGGAACAGGTGTGTGTCAAGCATGTGTACGTTATGTACGGATACTAGGGATGCCCAAAATTACCTTTATTGTCAATAACCCGATATGCCAATATTGTCCGACTCTCAATGGACATCTGCAAATGGGGGCTTATGTGGACTCTCAGGAACTTAGGGAGAAGATAAATTTTATGTTGCAGTGATGGTAACGGACACTCGTGGACATGCAGATACCTAAACTTACACCCTGACTTTTGTCCAGCCAGGCAGGTACAGGAAGCTCAGACACTAACATACTGAAACAGGAAACAATCTCAGATTCGCATTCTGTGAGCAACATTTATCGAGCTCCGGTACAACTGCTGACATATGAAACAGTATCTCTGAGGTTAGAGGGAATTATCCAGGAGACGAGTTGCTTTGATTGAGAGTTACCCTCCATGCTCTGAATGACCTGCATCTGGATCAGAGCTGAAGGTCTGCTGAGGGACAGCAGGAGATAAGATGTAGAGCCGCTCCCGAGGCCTGAGCCCTTGGCAGAGTCACTTTGACTTTTTCCTCTCCTGCTTTCGCCATCTCCACCCTCCTCAGGGCGTCTCCTGCTCTGGGCTGGTCAGCTTATCGGCCAGACGCTCACACCAACACACACCAAACAGACTGAATAGATTAGATTCATGACTGACCTGTCTCAGTGCAGCATAAGAAACTTCCGTCATCTGAGCGTATGTTCTATTGTTCCATAGCAAAACTCCTGTAATGAATGTAAATATGAAATGTAAAGAAGATTTTAATGGCTCATTCTTTTTCAAATGGGTTGAAAAAAGACTGATGTAATCCTTATTATCTCTGACTACTGAGTTTATTTCATATAATTTCCTAATATGCTACTGGATCTACATTCTATTTAACTTTGTAATGCAAGGAGGTATGTTTTTGATATTCGTCTTACAAAGGGATGAGAGTGATCAGATTTGATGCATTAAAAGTGTCCAAAGGCAATTTTGCAGTCCATTATCGTGGCGTATATAGGAACCTTTTAATATATTATTATTGACTTGTGCTCGAATTAGAAACAACAGCTGAATACAAATTGAAAGTGAATATTCCATAAAATGGGCTGATGCTGCAAATGCTTTGGTGAGCTGTAATAGTTCACATCACATCCATAATGCTGCATACATATTTAGCATGGTTAACAGTGTTTTATGGTGGGTTTATTTCACAAGCACGGAGAGTTTAAATATGCTAATGTAATTTCGTTCTAGCAAACTTTTCAGTGTGAGAGTGTAAGGCTGGGGCGCTCTGCTCAACCACCTTCCATTGTATATTTCACAATGCGTGCCTATTAAAGGAGATCTATTGCTGGCAAGCCACCATATGCAAAGACATTAATTATACAAGTCCTAGTCCCCAATGCTCTACAGTATTGACTTTTTAAAAAAACTTTCTCTAGCCATTTCCCATTCAAGCTAATTAAATATTTTGTATATACTTCTCCCATTACTCTAAAAAATGAAAGGCACTATGCTGCATGGAGCTGCTGTAAATGTAATGAAGATGTAATAAAGCTGTCGTAGAAGGAAGGGGGAGGCTTTCTTCTCCACACTGTCCTGAAATCCACCTGTCCTCTGGTTCACACATGCTCTAGGTCTCGCAATAAATAGCAAATATCCAACCAGAAAGTATTATAATGAGATAGCAGGAGGTAAATAGGTTGCCAGGCACCTTTATTGCATGTAATCCATCCTTGTGAAACAGTGTGCAGGGTTTGGGAAGAGACAAGGAGTGGTGGTGTTTACCTAAACAGTACCAAGAACACTGAAAATCCACCTGATACTTGGATCTGCTGCCAACATCCACTTCCAGTTTGTGGTTTAGGTTTGTCCAGCATTGTTGGAATTATCTGTTGTCAGTGGTTCTTCTGCTGGCAGAGCAGGTTGAATTGGCGTATAGGAAAATAATTCCCAGTAAAAGTGGACATGAATGCTTGCAATCATTATCTCACACGCATGCCTGCTTACCTTCCAGCAGGTGCCTTGGGCACAGAATATTTCAGTTCTATTGCCCTTTCAAGGAGTAAATTAGAGGCATGGTATGTCGGAGTGGTATTGGGATTTTCAAAAGAACGTATCAGAAAATTTAAGAGAACATTATTCTCCTTGATGAGAAGAAAACCTTGTAGTTGATATTTTTCATCAGATGAAAGATGGAGCACAAGAGACCTTCTAACCTGGTCTTTTGTTGATGAGAAGAGGAGGAGGTACGAAAACTGTTTTTCTTTGTGCAGGAATGAGCATAGCTTGTAGAAAAAGAATCCGTTGTTACAGTCAGAGACCTCAGTTAATGTATTTTGGAGAGAAAGCAGTTCAGCTTGCCATGGAGCAGAGAAGGATAATCATTAGCATTCTGCCATATATTGAATGAGCATTCATCCAAATGAAGTTTTTCTTGTTTATAATTTGCATTGTAAATGAATTCAAATTTTGCATGAATATGCACAGTCTTTTCTCCTCTTTTTCCACCAAAAAAAGGACACTTTTGACTCCATGTCCTATAGCCTATTTAGGCTTCATCTCTAGTTGTGGGAAGAAGGCCCATGTGGTTGTGGGTAATCTTTGCATAAAAAGAGAGCCAAATGTGAAGTGGCATGATGGAGATGCTTTTATAAAGTAAACTGGTCCGGGCCAAGATATAAAAAATGAAAATAGATCCTGTCTGTACTACTTTTCCATATGGTTACAGGGAAAATATAGAATACTACAGGCAGCCACAGCCTGTGCCCAAGAAGTTAACATGAGATGATGTTCTCACTTGATGAAGTGAGTACATAAAGTGGACCAAACCATAACTTCAGCTTTGTCTTTCTGTAATATTACAGTATTTCATGATGCACTGGGAAAATTGAGATTTTTTTCAAGAATTGAGGATGGAAACTGTCATGTACTTATGAGCAGAATATCAGTTATTTATACTTTATGAAATTTAACTTGGATACTACTACTAATAAAAAACACTCGTTTGCCATTTTGCCATTTGTGAACTTGAAACTATGTTTTTACTTGAGTGCATAAGATGGACCAAACCTTTGCTTCAGGTTCCCCACAGATGTCTTTATGGATCTGGATGTGCATTACCTGAAATCGCACAATATGTCATGCTGCACTGGAGAAATTACAATTTTTTTCCAAAAGAATTGAGGATAAATATTGCAGTATATCTATGAGCAGAATATTAATTATTTTACATTTTTTCGAATGTAACCTGGATACTACTATTAATAATAACACTCTTTTGCCATTTTGTCATAATATTGGTGTTTCATTTATGTGGAACCTGTTGAAATTCCTTCCAATTACTGTAGCAATAATTCTATTTGTGATGTGTGTGTGTGTGTGTGTGTGTGTGTGTGTGTGTGTGTGTGTGTGTGTGTGTGTGTGTGTGTGTGTGTGTGTGTGTGTGTGTGTGTGTGTGTATATAATTTTTACATCTCAGTGACAATTTAATGATTGCTATTGTGCGTATAGATTTGTATGCACAGTACAGAGGTTTGTGTTTCACTGTAGGCTAATAGGGTGCTTAGAAATATCAGTCAGGTTTGTGCACAGCATGTTACCAGCGTAACAACTTGCTGCTGTCTATTTATTAATTCTTAATGACTACACAAGCTTCAAGCTTGTAAGTGGTGGAGTGTTTTTATGTTTTATGGGAATATTTGAAGCCCATTGTATTCTTTACAGTTATTTACTCCACATTTTACTCACAGTCATAAAAAAAGCATAATATATCTCCTAACCTCAGCTAGAATCAACGTTATGATGAAGCCTAGAAGGTACACACATTCAGACAGCATACCAAATATAGATCTTACCACTGCTGCTTTCTTTTTTCCCTAATTTTCTTGTACTTTATTTATGTTTTACTTCTTTGCCCCAAGCCTGTTATTCTTCAGTTTTTGGCCCATACATAATGGATGCTGTGTGAGTGAGTCAGGGTGGAGTTGGGCTCTAGGGCTTGTGGGCACTGCAGCGAGATAGAGTAAGGAAAGGAAAGAGAGACATGGAGAGCGGCAGACTGACCGGGAGTCAGAGCCAAGCCTTGGCAACTAAGCAAAAAAGAGAGATTATTTGTCTCAGTGAAAAGAAGAAGAAATCTTGGTAGACAGTCACAAAACCACTGTTTATGAGCCCTGTCTGGCACAGAAACGAGACAACAATAATAACAATAATTTATGTTTCTGAAATGTTCTCATGTCTTCTGGTATAGAGAGACTGAATAAAACAAGACTCCATACCTGAAGTATGCCATTCTCATCCATGCTTATTAAACTCTCAGTGTTCCAGTATGTAGCGTTCCGTCCGTTATCCTCGTCTTGTTTTCTTGCCCAGAGGTATATTATGCAATTTCTTGATGGGTTTAAGCATCTTTTGGACTCATCACTTGAATCATTCAGAGAGGACGAAGTTTATCATAAAAAGGACTGACAGTAGTCCAAACAGCCTCAAAAACAATGCTGTTCCTGGACTGCTTTGCTAACATGTACAGATTTTCTAAAAATCAGAATAAAAAACATGAAAAAAATGTGCACTGGTGATATTGAATCCCTTTTAGCAGTGGAAACCCCATCACTGGTCCCTGGACACTATGTTTAACCACAACTTTGATTTAAAGTATGTTATTTCCTCATCAGAAGCATGTTTAATAGCCACAAAAGCCACAGAAACAATTGTACTTGGATAACTTTGTCATATACTAAAGGCTGTGGAGCTACTGACTTTATGTTTAGAAGCTTGTGTTTGCTAGTTTTGCACTGAACTGAAAAACTAGAACTAGCAGCAGACAAATGACTGAACTGAGGACAGAATCAAAGCTAAACACTTAGCTCTGCCAACTTTTATGTGTCTGCTTACTGTTGAACATACTGAAGAACTTCTGAAGTGTGATACAGCTGCTTAGCTTTGGAAACTAACTTGAATAATGAATTGAACCGGACATAAGGATTACAGTCTATAAAGTCATGCTGTTTGCAGCCTCTAAAAGAAATTTCAAAATGTTGTAGAAACAGATCAGACAATCACAGAGAAAATTTCACAATATCTTTGCTAAAAGATGCTTTATTATTCATTTAAATGAAACCGTTGTTGCGGCAAAGTGATGGTGCCAGTGTGAAGGGTTTCAATAAGGAAAATGCCGAGCCATCTGGCAAAAGAAGTTGAATATGGCTCAGCTGCAAGGCGCTGCAGAGGCCCGTCTAATATATTCTACTTACCCTGCCATACCTGTGACGGGATAAGTTGATATCCTCCAGAGTTGTAAAATCCTTTCTCATAATATTACAAATGGCTGTAGCTTTTAAAAGCCTTCAGACTTGTAGATCTGTAACTCAGACCTGCCTGTCGTTGCTTCCACTGAATCACCAACACCTGAAACTACATACCCCCACTGACACCGACTGCTCCTTCGTTTTTAGCGAGACAATGCTGTTCTTCATCTGAGTGTTTTGTTGAAGTGCTCACGAGTATCTTTCCTTCAAACAGCTAATCGCATCATCTGTTCTTACAGTTCACAGTCTCAAATTTTCAAAACCCACTTTACCTTGTCACTAATATTATAATAAGAAGCAGCAAGGAGCCATCATGCCTGGCTGACGCTGCTAACAGGAGGCTGATCGACAGCCTGAGAGTTTGGGAGTGTCTTTCGCTTGAAACCATTCCTCTTCCAGGTATTGATCGAGGGCAAGGCTGATAAAGCTGATAGCGGCGCTGCAACCAGCTTGGGAGCTAACTCCCAGTGTTCCTGGTGCTGACAGGCCCAGACCGGCATCATTATTACAGCACTAAGCATTGGCAGTCAGGCTGCACTCTCCCACCTCTCTCACCCCATGATAAACTACTGATGGGACTCCAGGCAGATAGGTTTTTCAGCATACATCAGCTCCAAAAAGCACATCAATTATTCAACTTCACAGTGGCCTATTGTAATTACTTTGCATTGATAGGCTGCCAGCCGTCGCAACCATAAGTCAATGAAATAATCAACAAGATGCAGAAACTGTACTCCTGCGACACTGCCAAATGCTGCCTGATTAGGTTGTCCTTGTAACCAGCAGGACGTTAAGCCACTGAGACAAAGCTTATACGAAAGAAAAAAGGAAAGAAACATGTACAACGCAGTACAACAGCACTGATAGAAACTATACTAGTCCAGCAGAAAATGCTGCTTCTTGTTCCTGGACATTTATTTGTAGTGCAGCCAAATCTCACACGTGGCTCACTGGGCATCTTAATGCACTGTGACTCGTCATAACAGAGAGCAGGTAGTCAAAAGTCCTCAACAGGCAAGACAGACAGACTGACAAAACCACATTAAAAATCAGAGTTCAGAAAGCTAATCAATGTCTTCCTGTTTACATTTCAAATGACTATCTCCTTGCCTTCACTTTCACAAAGCCCCTGTAATCTGCACAGAATATAGATGGGTTGTTCATCAGTCTGCACACGAGCTAGTCATGAGAGATAGCAAACAGGGAGTGAGGAGTAAAGAGGACAGAGCGGAAGAGAGAGAGAGGGAGTGATGAACAGTATGACAGCCCAGCCTCACCTCTTTGGTTTTATCAGACAAGCAAATGCAGAAGAAAGAGGGGAAAGGAGAAGAAAGCCAAAAGAAAAAAAAAGTGACTTACTTCTGAGTGAGGCAGACAAAGAGTGGGAGCTCCTCTGCGTTTTTGTGAGCCTGATTGAGTCGTAGCAGCCTCCTCTGACACAGATGGAGAGAAAGAGACCGAGAGTGGAAAAAGAGAAGGAGAGTGTTGAGAAGAGGAGATGAAGAGGGAGACTGGAGGCTTGACTCGGAGTGCTGGCTTCGCTTTGTAGTGTACACTGTGGAAGTGTGTGTGTGTGTGTGTGTGTGTGTGATGGTGCTCTATGTTTTTTTTTTTAATTTGGTTGAGATTCTTTGGATGGGCTCTGTGCAGATACACTTAATCAACTTGCTCCTGAAACCTCTTGTTCATTCAGCTCAGAGCTTGCATTTCCAACACATACATGCAAGTCCACATGTGTGTGTGCAGAAACACACACTCACTCATTCACACACACACACACACACACGCACCAGTCTATCCAGCTGGAGTTTTTAGCACCACGCAGATAATGCCATATTCTGCTGGCTTTTTTCCCTCCCTAAATACTGATTCAGAGGCAAATAATGAAAGCATCTCTGCTGAGAGCAGGCAGGGAGTTTCAGTGTTTTGAAGAGATAAGGAATTTGGGCTCCATTCACACCAGAAACAGACTGAGACAAATTGATCTCCTCATTCTCTTGGTCAGTTGTTTGTAAGTGAGAAATAATGCTGAGAGCTGCCAGTTCAGTCTGTGAAGATACATTCACAGATATCCAAATATTATTATGATTATTGATAATTTATGGTGTTTTTTTCTCTTATTCTGCAAAGTCAATTGGAGTCAAATTGAGCATCCTGCCCTTTGAGACAGACAAAGAAATCTTCAGAGGACCGAGGCGCTTTTTGCAGCATGCAATTAGCCTTTTGTGTGGTTATTGTCGGTGAGAATGTGAAGAAGCCATAGAAATCAGGAGCATAATGATTGCAGGTGTGGAATTAATGTTGTCTCGTTTCCACGCCGGCGCTGTGGAAGCTCTTTCAAAACAATCCTTCTTCTTCAAGTTTGGAGTAAATTGTAGCATCCCAATGACAGAAACTTTCAAACAAAGACATCAACTATGACTGTTGCTTGGCATGAACGCCAATGTCATGAATATTAAGCAAGCATGGGAAGGGTTTTGCTGTCTGGCTGGATGCTAGCCTTCGTGTTCTCCTGCATGGTCCTGACAGATTGTCAGAATCACCTTGTGTTTTTTTCATGCTCCTGAAGAAATGCTGACTGTAACCTTACATGTCAATGCCCTAATCAGCCCTTCACTCCTCTTTCTTTGCTTTTGTTGCTTCCCCCTCCTTCCGTTTTCCATCAGGCGTCTTCATAGGTAACTTCATCCTGCCACACCCAAAGCAACCCAGTTTTATGAAAGCAGGATAAACCTGATAGCCCCAACTGTGTCGTCTTTCTTCTTTTTTCCTTCACAAAGTCTTAATCTGAGCTGCGGTCCACTAAAGCATGGACACTGCCCTGTAACAAGACCAATATTTTTCCCTTGGTGAACTGCGATTTATTGCTTGTAGCATTTATAGAGGGGTCCCAGTTGGAGATGAAAGCACGTGCACGCATAAACACACATACACATGGCGAGGAAAAGGGGGTTTCGAAATGCTAATTCAGACACACCGACGGGGGGTGTAAATCCAGTCCTCATTGTGTATTCAGCACGTTGTCTGTATTGTGCAGCGGTGAGCCCCTTTATTCAATTGAGCTGCCATCCATCCTGGCTATGGCATTGAACAGGCACGTACAGGGAGCTCCCACAGGAACCTTAGACTCACTCAGACATACAGGGGCTGTTTGCATACACATCAACAGACAGTGTGGAGTGACAAAAACCCATTAGGACTATAACGGCCTGATGTAGTTCTCTGTGGGGTCATTATTAGCAGCTGAGGTATGCCAAAATATCACTTTCAGGAGAGTGGGTGTCAATGTGCATTTGTTGCTGTTTCTCTGAAGATACCTGTGTGAGCATATGTGATTTTGAACATATACTCAACTTCCTTCAAATGAAAGAGAGACAACAAAAAACTCCTCTGAGCCACTGAAAAATACCGTCATAGTAAGAAAATGGGTCTAAACTAGCGACCTGTCCGGGATGTACTGAGATATGCCCTCACATGCATCCATAAAGGCAACAAATCCTCTAAATTAAACAACAAAAGTGTGTTTCCATGCCTTCCAGAATGGCATTTTCTGAAGTTATGCCCCACACCAGCAGGAGGTCATTATTTATTTAACCCACAATTGAAAACTAGAGGAGCACCAAGAGCCTCCACCAAGGTCGATGCAATATCTTGCAGTTTTAAAGAAAGGGATCCAGATCTGCACTAAAGTTCAATGGGTTCTTCCTTTGCCGAGGCTTCAGTTCTCCACTGAGTTTCATGAAAATTAGACAGACAGTTTTTTCGTAATCTTTGTGGTAGACTGCAACAGTTTAGGTCTGAATAAGTTTAGGCACAGTAAGTAAGTTAAAGGAGAGGTGAAGATTTGGTTTTATATTATTACTTTTTCAACTACGGCTACAATAATTCACATTTCTACAACTATTTATGGTTTAACAGTGACTGTCTACTTACTACAGACACTCAAGGGCTTTGGGTAGTTCCTCTCGTGAGACAAGATAATAGATATTAGTGAATGGAGTGTACAAAGACAAGAAAGTTCCACTACTGTACAGTAAAAATTGCATTATGGATCCAATGCTTTTCCTTCTGATCTTTGCTTAAAGGGGTTGATTACTGCACCCCAGGGAATTTGCACTGCCTCTCTGTTTAGTTTGGGAAATCCTTAAAAATAATTGGCAAAATGTGTTCAGTATTTTTGAAGCTTGACCCACAATAGGCACTAAAAAAATAATATGGGTCAAGCTCCAAAAATCAATAGCCAACGCGTAGCATCTTTTTATTTATGTGTTGTGTGTGTTTTCACAGGCTGAATAGTGGTACTATTACAAGCAAACTGAAAGGATTATAAATATTAGTGGAGTAAATACGCTGATCATACTGTATGTATATTAAAATCCTAAACTACATTAATAGTAATTACTGAATTATAGATAAAGCACAATAATTCCCTTTGAAATGTGGTGGAACACAGTGTAACATTAAACATATATTCTCAAGACTGTTCCGAAGAGTACCACTGGAGAAAAGCTGATTATGTGCTTAGTTGCCTTTTTTCTCATTGACCACCACTGCTGTTTAAAATATATTGTTGGATCTTAGTGGTTGCATGTACATCAGCCAAGAGGAAGCTGGCAGCAGCCAAATCCCCATTAAGCCTGCAAGAGAGATGGCACATCAGCAGCGTCTCCCCTCTCATCTGCCCACTGATGGATGGTGAGAACTATAATTGTGATGATGGGTGTGAGTAGCGGAAGAGTGTGGAGTGCACATGAGAGGTGTTTAGCTCGTAAAGGTGGGCTGTGGTAGAGCCAGAGCAAGGTGAGCACTGGTCTCTGGCCTTGGTTATTATCATGCTGAGTTATAGGCCTCCACCTCCCCCACCAATCTGCACACATTACAATGCCAAGCCACGACACGCAATCTTTCCTTATGCTCTACCTCCAGGTTCGACCCATGCTCTGTCGCTCTCTCCCTTATTTCCTGTCTCTCAGCCTCTCTCAGCCTCTCCAGTCCATTTCTGCGCCCAGTCTTTTATTTATAGAAAGAGAAGGAATGTAATGAGATGGAAGTCGAGGGGTTATTTTTTCAAACTTTTTCATGTCGAGAAATAATTTACATACATATATATATATGGACACTCACATATCTGCGGATGCATAGATACCGTCAAACCACATCTTGGATATTAAATGAGACACGTCAAGGAATTGGTATAAAAAGAAAAAAAATAAAATCTAATTCTGCCTATGAAATATCCAATTTTGTAAAACACACAGTCGTACCTTGATACACACACACATTAGATGCCAAAAGTTGATAGTTTCATAGAAGAAATCCAGATTATTGCAGACTAAATTACTATTGTTGTCATTGCTGTTTAGGTGAAAATTAGTCCACTTAAGACACTAGAGCCACAAATCTACAGTAATTCACAGATATCAGTTTTAACCCAAAATCCACATCAGAAAGATGTTTCAGCTCTTTGTTTTTTTTTTTTTTTTGTGCATGTGGAAATATTTTTTGAAAAAACTCCGGATTACTGTGTTTGGAACCTTTGCTCATCTTCACATTGTAAAGATAATAAAACTGTGATTTGGATTTAGTTGGTGATCAGGAAGCATGCTTGTCCACTATTCTGCAATATGTAAGTGATATGTTTTCACACTGCATATTGACTATATTTGACTAGCAGTTATTCCCTTTTCTTCATTCCAGTTTGAGTGTATATATACAACTCTCCACAGCAGTGTACAACATACTGGTCATGTTGAGATTCCTGACATTGTACCTGTATCAGTGATCATTTTAAACAAAGTGTGTACATTTTGCTGGAGGATGTGGCATAAATGAAATAATAAGGTAAACCTGAAATCTTAGTGGCTAATCATCATCCCACGCATCATAGAGACACTTTAATCATATGCAATCAAATTTCAGTCTTTAAAAATATGTACACTTGTGCTTTATTAGAATAGGTTAATGTAAGATTTTTTAACTGCATTAATTTAACCATGCCAAACAAGTGAAGCAATCCTAAGCACACCACAGTTGCTCTACCTTTGTCAATCATGCCAAGTCAATCATCTTTATCCCTCAGAAGTTTCGTCAATCTAAGCATTCCCATAAATGCACTTGTTTTATTGAAGCCAAAGGAAGGGGAAAATGATTTTCATCAGAATGACATCAGCCGTTTGAGACAAATGCGGGACAGCAGTTCTCACAAATAAAACGCCCTGCGCTATTACACAGGAAAAACAAAGTCATTACAATACACTGTATAACAGAGCGGCCATATGTGAGTGGCAGAGAGGCATCATCTCTCATGTGACGTTCATTGTGTTGCCGCCTGCTAGTGCATAATGCTGACGTGCAGTGACTGGCAAAAGTGTGACTGGAGGAGGCCTGCTGTCTGTCACCCTGGCCTCCTGCTGTGGAGGCCTGGTGGAGGCCTCGTGGAGGAGGAGACAGACGGACCCGGAGAGAGAGGAAGGGTGCAAGAGAGAGAGAGAGAGAGAGAATTAAGTTAGAGGGAATGGAACATCAGGCCATATCCATCTTCTCCATCCCCTCATGAATATGTAAAGCAGACAGGTCAAGTAGGCATCAATGACTCTCCTCCCCCTGGAATTGAAGGCAAGCGGAGCAGAGGGTTGAAAGGAGCGCTCCCCTCTGATGCTTTCATCCAATAATGGTGGATCTCTCTGTGGCATGTTCTAGATACCTGTGTGTGCCGGTGTTAGAAATGTAAATCCCGGTCATCATTTATTAAATACAATTGTTGCATGAAAATTAGCTTTTCGGTGACGCACCTCTCTCCTTGGCTTTGTCACATTATGGAAATTCAGAGGGAGCAAACGTGAGGAACCTTTGACATTTATTTGTCCTTGTCGGAGGGAAATGCGGTTGGGGTTTCTCTGTTTTTGTCGTCGCCTCAGATGTGGAGGGAAGGACTTGAAAACCGTAATATTATGATGCTTGTGCCAAAACCACTCCCTTCAGCTCGCTTCGCGCCTGTCTTCCCACTCCCATGCTGCCCTCGGCTGTATGTCTTTGAGTGAAACATTGGCACAGCATCAGTGACGGAGCATACGTCACCACAGAGTCCTTTTGATGGTCCAAGAAGAGAAGCAGGCATTTGGTTTTAATTTCTCCTCATTTTGTAACCGACATACGACACACACAGCACACAGTGCGGCGGATCAAAATGGGAGGGTCAAGTCAGGCAAATCTTCATTTCTCTTTTCACTATCCTGGCTGCACTGTCTCTCCTTTTGTTTGATTGCTGCGCGTTGTGTTGTCTTCAGACATCCTGCCATATGTTCGAGATGATAGATCTACATCGGCATAAACTGCCTACTTACCAATCAGTTTGCTTGGAAAATGCCATCACCATTTGCAGAAGATCCCTCTCTGTGTGGATAGTGAGAGGGGAAAGTAAGAGTTTGTAAAGATGTCCTAAACACTTTGGCTTTCCCCAATGAGCACAGATATGATACAGAGGCTAGCAGATTCTCAGCAGAGGGAACTCCAGCATTCTTTACTTTATTATTTTTCCCTGTTGGGTGCAAACAATTTCAGAACAACTGTCCGATAGGCCTTGTAGCCATACCATAATAAAACAGACACTGATTAAAGCACTAAAGCCTTGCATTTGTTGACAATATAAGATCTGCAGTAAGCCTACTTAGTGCCTTGAATTATGTTTTAATATTTGGTCTTTACTTGCTTCCAAAACAGTTTAACTCTGGCACTGTCTTACACACCATAGGACTTCAAAAAAGTACTTTTGGGAGAGCTATTCAGCTAGATTGAAGGACCTTGTGTTGACTTATCGATTTGATATCCAGCTTTTTGTGATTGCTTAGTCTAACTATGGTTGTGAGGTTTATTGAAGACAGAAAACAAAAATATATCCTGGATATGTTAATCTTGCTGTCTAGCACAGAGGACTGTATCATGAAGCATGTTTAACAAAGCCAGGCTTTCTTTGTGTAAGCCGGCTCAACAAAACCTAAAATCCCAGTCAGAGATAATAATATCACAATGATGGTTATCTTTATTAACTCAGGCTTTCTGCTCCAGACTCTGCCTGCATTAACATAAAAAGGGGAGTTTAATACATCCTGTGACTTATCTTCTGCACAAAATGGACCAATCGTGTGCCACCTTCTTCAATCAACAGGCTGTTTTAATGTAGAGCTACGAGGAACCTTAAAATTTATGACATTAAAAAATGCTGCTACTGGAAATGATACAAAACAGGAAAACTTAATCGTGTATATATTTATTTTAATATTCAGTGCAGCCGTCCCTCCTTGACATAACGGCTGCACATCAGAACTGTTAAACTTTAAACTTCACATATTTAAACATGATATTGTATTGAAGTGCATCTAGGTCTGACACTGTTCCATCATGCAAGATATCACTTTATTTTTGGCCAAATCAAAGCGAATTTAATGCTACTGATTGAATATTCTCTCTAATAAAGGCTAAAAACTAATCAGTTGTCTAATCTGTGCTATATTAGCTACCCTACCAGCATGTAAACGGACTTGGCAGCAAATCAGGACCAAATATAAAACATATTCATGCAGTTTCTACATCACCAGCTTAGTGCGTGATAGGTTCCCATGGCAACGTGATGCATACAGTGTGCGATACTGTAATTACACAGCTTCATTCAGTGGTTTTAATAACGTACAGCTCAGCAGGTTTACAGATAAAACATTTTCCCTCAGCTGAGAATCTGTGATCTAGCAGGTTAAAAGAGAACAAAAACTGTCTTTAAGCCTATGCCTTCCTAACCCATCCTTCTTCATAGTACAACCCTCAGCCCATCCCTTGTGTTTTCTTCCGTGTGTTTGACTGTCTGTTTTTGGATTTTTGCCTTTTGCCTGCTCCCTTGTTGGAATCGTTTGCTACACTGACAGATGTCCTGCGCATGACCCTTGGCTGCTTAAGTGGAAGACTTTTTTTTTTTTTTTAAACCTGCATTTTGGTCCTTTTTTACTCTGAGCTGATACATGTAGTTTAAAAATTCCTGTGCCAATACTCAGCTTTGTGTGGGAACTTAAAATAGTGCAATATAATCAGCGCACAACTCCCCTTCTCACCTCCTTTAAAAAAATATATATTACCAATGGATATGAAATGCAAATTATATCTTCATCAAAATACAATAAAACACCCATTACAATCTTTTTGTGTTGTACAGTTTAATTTCTATTGATGGGCTAATTTCACATGCATAATGAATCAAATCTTTCGGAGCTGGAGGCAAAAAGTTACTAAACTGTGACCTTTATGATCAGTGAATATTCATTTTAATCTTTTTAAACCTTCAGAGAATAAAAGCGGTAAATTAGTGTAATGACTCCGCTTCTTCTTCTTAAAATGTGTAGCTGCTATCATTCATGCTATCAACTCATAGCTGTCACTCAGATTTTATTAATATTGACTTCATTCACGTATTTAGTGACAAATTTTTGCGATATACTTCTAGGTTTTTCCGATATTTCATTGTATCTTCTCTCAGACTCCTAACCTAATTATTTGTTGTTGCAAATGTCTCCACTCGCATTAAATGAAACGTTATACCTCATCAAGCTAATGGAAATGCTGCGCTGAGTAGAAATGGCCTTTGAGCCTGTCGATGCTATTCTAGCTACAAGCTCCGAGGTAATATAAGGGGAATCAGTGGCTCCCTTGTAAAAGTTGGCTTAATAAAAACCACATCAGAGTCAAGCCTGTGATGTCTGCTGTCCCTTCCATGTCCTGTGGAGGTCAAAAAAAACACATTTCATTATTTCCCTCTCATCCTTTAATCCTCTTCTACCTGATGTAAGCACTGGGCTGAAGGGTGTGCACACACATACACAAATGGTCAGTGGGACATCTCAGGTTATAAATGCTGATGTGCAGAGCATTTGTGGGGAGACGTGGAGGGGCAGAGTGAGCGATAATGGACAGAAAATGGCGAGTAGAAGACAGACAGGGGCAGATGTGTGGAAAAAGAGAGAGGGAGAGAGACGGAGTACATGCATGACCATTGGCAACATTGTCATCTTAATCCCTTGTCAGTGACTGAGCCCAGGTTTACACCAGGATTACAGCTCAAGACCAATTATTACCTGAGAGACTGAAGGAGAAGCGCAATGTCAGAGCTCGGATCAGCAACCCAAACGCGATGTGACAAGCATGCAGTAACTTGAGCCATAAACAGGTCAGCATATGGTCAAAATAGTGGAAATAATGGTGAGCTAGCAGTGTGTCAGGCGGTATTAGTGGAGGCTCGCCGCTTTAATGCGTAATAGTCCTCTCCATCATACCTGCCAATGCCTCAGACACTTGCCAATCATAATGAAGCCGCAATCCTCCCACATGATTGTGTTTACTTCTGTGTGTGTGTGTAGCTGGCAGAGTTTGTGCATGATGTCCACACAACAGGTGACCTTTGTGCTTCCTGCTGACAGTATTATTCCCATGCTATGTTTGGCGCTCGCACCTCATGAAACGTAAATTGGATTGTAAGAAATTTCATAGAGCCACGGTTGGTGGAGAATACAAGTAGATGTCAGTGGGAGGGAGCCTCTTTTAAATTCTAACATTCTGGCTGCCTTGACTCAAGGGTAATGTATGCGGAATCATGGCCAGCCTGGACACATGCAGAGAGAGGGGTCATCTCTACGGCAACATATCCAGCAGCACATTAGGCTCTTCTTTGTCAGACAGAAACAGTATTATTTGCTAAGTGTATTCACCCATTGTTCCCAGCGTCTCATCTGAGCAATCAGCTAATCGCCACCAATCAAGTAATCAAGACTTTGCATGTATTAATTAGGCAAATCCATGTTGTCGAATCCAAAGGAAATCTGTACAAAAACAGAATTTTCGGAGTTATCGTTTTGATGCCCCCGCTTTGTTCCGAAAGGCTCCCCGACAAAACAAAAGTAAATGGGTGTCAAGACTAATCTGTGCTGTTCATCACACTCCCTGATGCTGTGACAGTGGAAATAAATGACCAGACAGACTTCACATGGATATCTAGTTTACACCTATTAGCCCTGAAATGAAACGACACCTGTATTTATGGTAAAAAAAAACACACGTCCACCAAGCCCACAGAAAAGTCCTCAAGATATATTACAGGGTATTTGACCTTGATTATCCTGCGTACTCATATTCTGAATCAGTAATTTCAGAATATGAGTAAAAAAAAAATATTCCAGGGACCCCCCTCCTCATCCATGTCCCTTGGAATTATTTGATGCAGCCTACTTTTCATGCTTTTATAGTCTTAGTTTTGTGAAAAAACAACACAACAGAAATGTGTTCCAAATATATTGAACATATATTGAAAATATTTGCATAATCTCAACACAAAATAAGCATAAAACAATACAAGTGGAATCTATTCGACAAGCTACACATAATAACGTAAGTTTGAAATCTCAAAGGCACATCAAGACACATTTCTGATACAGTGTGGTGTTAATTAGCATTGCATGCTGATGATTAGTTGTCTTAATTTGCATACCATCATTGTACATTGATGTAAAGATTGACAGTGACCTCATATATCCAAAATGTTTTGATCAGAAAATATCCTAATTTTGTTATTGGTCTTTTCATGCGGGTTGTCTGAGATCACTTCTTTAAACTCTTTACTGTAAACACTTGACTTGCTGAACATCTGCATATTGACAGACAACTGCAATTCACTGTTCGTCCCTAAATGCCATCCAAACAGCCTTACGATCATTAGACACTCACATGAATGTAACTTGCGCAGTCTAAGAAAAACGTTGCATGTGCACCATTTAGTTTGCAGTCTACAGCCCTTACAAACAACAAAAAGGTGTTTTTTTTTAAAATATATCATATTATTTATATAATTAAATCTTCCTTTCATAGACCCCCTGCCAGTGTGCCCCTCATCTGAGCATCACTGTTCTAAATAATGTTTAGACCTCCAATACCACATGATTAGTTTTTAATATGATTTCCAGAAGTGACCATGCTGAGTTGAATGAGCATCCGCCGACCCAGAAACTCTCTGCAGCTTTCAGATTTACGATCGGCACTTGAGACGCTATCCTGAGGGTAATGTGGACATACACAGAGACATTAGTTCCATTGTTTACCGGTGCTATAGATCCTAAGTAATAAGGCCTTACTAATTGCTGCTGTGTGTAGATGGAGTCAGGTAGTCCAGCTCTTGCGATGACTCCTGTGTAGCTGCGAGAAGCTGGAGGCAGAGACAGTAATGATTATGGAATTACCATGGCAGAGATTGTGATGGCTATTCTAATGATTTCATGTTACCGTAATTAGCATTACGAGGAGGAGGGGACGGGAAATTGAGGGAAGAGAATAGAGAGGGAGATGGAGGCGAGAGAGGAACAGGCAAAGACAGCGAGGAAGGAGAGAGAGTGAGTTAGTCAGAAAAGAGATGGAGGGAAGGTGGGGGGACGTAGGGGAGGACAAAAGAGATGGAGAGCGTAGGAGGATGTTCATTAACTAAATGAGGATGAATTGTTAGCATGACTGTGGGCTGGTGAGGTTCCTTAGCTTCAATTTCAGAAATGCTCATCTCACACAGAGAAGGACGTCAACCCACTCACAGGCTGTCAGCTCCAAATCCAGTAGATGAACTCACCTCATCAACATTTTTCTCTCTCTGGCAACCTCGTTAGTTATTAATATAAAACCCGACTCAATGTACCTCTAAAATTACAGATGGATCTGTGGAGAACAAATTATTACCCACATCAAAGGAAACTAACATTCGGAACGTACATTCCTGTAACCGTTTTGTTGTTTGGAGTTGCTTTTATGGATGTAAATAATTGGTAAAACAGAGGCGGTATGATTCAGTGTCTAGACGGACTTTGAGTGGCGCAAACAGGGATTTAATAACATCAATTAGATGTCAGGTTTTGATGTCAGTCTTGCAGAATCAAAGAGGGAACTCTGCATTCTTTAATCTGTTCAAACCTTCAACAATGAAACACGGCGAAAATCATCACAGAAGAACAAGGGAGTGATTGCAGAAAAAATGAATCAGATTGCAACATAATCACAACATAGAGATGCAGGCAACAGAAATTGAGGAAAACGAATACTTCAAAAAAGAAAATGACAATAATTCCTTTTAGAATGTGACTCACAGAATAATGAGAACATTGCAGAGTTGATTTATAACTGTGTGGAAATATTTTTTTATTATTTAAAAAGTCTTTTTTTTTAGAATTGATGATATATTTTAGAATTTAGTATAACTTCTAAGTAGTGTAATGACTGACATTCAGGCAAAATGACGATAGCAGGGTTACATTCACAAACAGAAAAACAACCTCATTTTATGTCGTAAACTGCATCTCCTTATGAATAGGTATTTAAAGTCTGATTCTGGTCACTAACCCTAAAAATTCATCTCTGACTATCAGAATTTCGTATTTGAAAGTTTTTTTCTGTATTGTATCTACTCTCAGATGTATGTCGCTTTGGATAAAAGCATCTGCTAAATGAAATTGTAGAATTGTGTAAAAATACTCGCTTCATGCCTTAAAATTGCTTTCATGTAACTCTCTTCCTCCAGAATATATGGATCTATGAAGCGTCCACATCTCTTAAACAGTGTAAAACTACTCTGCAATCCACACTGGTGTGTTGATTACTGGAGGAATTCATCCTTAAATATTTGAACCTGAACTTGCATCTGAACAAGAATAATGATGCATAAAGTCCCATCCTGCAAGTTGACAGTATTGGTTCTTCAACCCTCATCAGTACCTGGGGTCTATGCGGACCACAGGGGTATAAAACTTGTCATATTTTTTGTCTGTAAGTTTGATAGTTGCCATCACATACACCAAAGCTTATTTGATTCCAACCAGGTTTGTGGTGTATATATAAAAATATCGTTTGGGGTACATACGGACCTCAGCCAGACTGTGCATCTTTTATTTATGTATGTTTGTGTTATGTTGCTCTTGTGATGATTGCTTCAGTTGAATTGTGTTTCTTTTCAATTCAGGAGTTCTGAAACTAATATTGTAAGCAATACACGTTTGTAATCATCAATAGTAATTTCATTGTTTCTTTCACATTTGTATCTATAGACGACACACGTTTTAGGAAAATATACATTGAGAGGATATAGACAGGTACAGAAATGTGAAACAGATGAAATACTACTGGGTTCAAACTGGACCCCAAATGTACGGATGAAGTAGGTTTTGTCATGTGTACTGATGAGGGTTAAGCATGTTGGGTATGAAACTCTAGACACCTGGATCCGTGTTTTTCAGAAGTTCATCAGTAAAATAAAATAAATAATCAAATAAAATAGAAAATGCTCAGCCGTGACATTGGCTACTTATTTCCTTCATGATGTACCTTCTACTATAGTCTAACAACAGATGGGCAAATGATCCACTGTCACACATGAGCCTGTGTGTGTGTGTGTGTGTGTGTGTGTGTGTGTGTATGTTTATAATCATGTTTTCATGAACACACGCTTTTTTTCTCTCTTTTAATTAGCACCTAATTGTGTGCTGACAAAGCTGTGATAATGTTAGATGAATCTTCATTCATTTTCCTGCTGCCTCTGAGATGAATTCCCCTGTGAAATACTCAAAGTGGGGGATAAGTTATTAAATTAAGATGGACGCACAGGTGGCAAACTGAAAGAAGCTTTTCTAATCTTTTTACTGTTACTAATAGATTGGAGGGTTACAAAAATTATAAGGTGGAAGTAGTCATTGGTTCATAATCAGAGAACATAAAATATAATATTGGATCCTCATGTTGGTTATCCAGGGTTGGGACCTCCACCTGCACTTCAGCGTTTTCCATCTCTCTGAGGGATCTGAAGGTGTTCCACGCCCTAAAGAAGGCCCAAGCTGACAATGCTGGTGAGTTTTTTTAGGTCTCTTTGGCACTTTACTTTCCAAACCCACCTTGAGTGTCTTGACCTCAGTTTTTCCATGCCATTCTTTGGTTATAATTCTTCCGCCCCCCTTTATTGAATTCCCTTCCATGAGCAATGGTTGTTTAAGGGGCACCAGCAACGCTCCTGTCACTTTCCACCTTCATTCCCCTGGTAGATGAAACATGTAATCCCTCCAGTGAGTTCTGGGTGTACCCCTGACTCTCCTCCAAGTTGTACGTACCTGGAAAACCTTCATAGGTAGGTGCTCAGGACCCATCCTAATCAGATGCCTGAACCACCACCTCCTTTCACTGCTCCAAGCTCCCTCCGAATATCCAGGTTATTTACCTCTATCTCTAAGTCAACTTATTTTGGCCGTTTATCACTTCAGTTTCATTATTATGGTCATTACCCAGAGAACAGATGTGAGGGTTGGAACGTTGACCTACTGGTAAACTGAGAGCTTTGTCCTCCCAGTCAGCTTGTTCCTCACCACAGTGGTCCAGTACAACAGCTGCATTACTAAGAAAGCTGTCCCAATCCATCTGTCATTCTAATGCTCTATTTTCCTGTCACTCATGAACAAAATTGCAAGATAAAGAACTCCAGCATAGCAAAGACCAACAAAAAAGGGACTTTGGAACCACCTTCTGCTCCAGCTTTGTCCATTGCATGAAGTTACATGCATCATTCTCCATAACTGTGTGTTGGCATGATGAAAAAAGTTTTTATTAATGCAGCATGTGGAGCCATACTTTAGGCTTCTCTGTAGATCTCTGTTTTTCCTTCTGAGCCATAGTAACCGTTTAAAATGTTTAACACCCTAATTCCTGTTGAGTCACATAAAGTATTTGTCAGATCCTCGCTCCGTGTTTAGGATTAACCTAATCCCACCGTTATGAAAATTAAAGTTTGAATCTTCCCGTGTTGCCCCCTGAAACAAGTTTCTGCCTCTTTATTGTCATGTCAGACTGCCCTCCTAAAAACTGAGCCTCTCCTCTCTCTCCACACCAATGAGTGAAGGGATGGTTTATTCATTTAATGAAAGAGAGGAAGATGCATGCATGAGGGAGAGAGTTGAGGCAGCCAGCTAATCCTCCTCTCTCTGTGTAACTACTGCTCTGGAGACCTCTATATGTCAGTTAGCATTATACTGTAAATACCTTCTCATAAGGCGGAGAGCTGAGCAGCGCACACTTGTGAAAATTCAGCAGCTCCAATAATGACCTGCATTAATGTTGTGCTAATTTGGTGCTTATCATTTTGCCTGCCATGGATGAGGTTGTTATTACTGGGTTTAATCCACAAACTCACAAGCGAAATACGGGAGAAAGAAGAGTAAAGATGCATGGTTTTCGTGCCACTTGTAGAGGATTTTTCAACATTTTGGGAACACCGTGCACTAATTACCAACTGACATCTCCAGAGTCAGCTGCAGGTGTTGGATAACTCACTCATTACAGGGTGTTCTTTCTCTCACTCACTAATATTAGCAGCCTCCTGCAGTCGCTTCCACTGTTCTCCAGCCTTCAGCTCAGTCTTTTGTCTAAGTAATTGCTGCATCTGTGAATTTGAATCTATTGTGTTGTGTCTACATTTATTTGTACCTTTAATTATCTTCTTATTTCTCTTGATTTCCACTGTTTTTGCCAATGTGCCTCTGTATTTGTGTAGGAGATGTTAGTAGAAACTAGCCCACCAGCACACGAGCCGATCAGGAAATAACCAGTGCAGTGAAGGACATAGTGAAGTTTATAGTTAACTGTAGCGTGAAGCGTAACGTAAGCCTTCGTCAAACCAAAGGAGGACATTTGATTTGAATCCTCGGTGCTTCACATGGTCAGAACACACTGTCTGTTTTGCAGAATCCTGTTCATTGGATTTGTTTGGAAATAAAATTGCCCACATTGGCATGCATTAGTGAAAGCTCACATATTACTGTCCAACTCCCACACACACTCTGTATGCAGTAAAGGTTTGTGTGCATGTATGATCTCGGCTGTAAAGAGAACCAAATGATGAAAAGGGGAAAATCAGATGCACATACAGAGCTGTATTAATGGTCAAAGGTTCTTATTCCGTTGAAAACCTAAACATTTAAGCACAGAGGCCAGGAATCTGTACTACAGTATTTTCTCTGTCCTGTGTTCCCCAATATAAATAAAAAGTCAGATCAGTCAAAAAGAAAGACCTTCAACATACAGTTTAGCACAATGTTGATTGTCATGGCTTCCACAGGTAGTAAGTTTCTTTCCTCTGTTAGCAGAGGGGTTGTATAACAAATTGACAGCTTATTAAACAAGCCCTGTAGCTGATGTGTTCAGGCACTAAGGTCTTTTAATGTAGCACTATTAGCTAATGGCAAGACAAACACAGATGAAATTATATCATAAAATGCTACATAACAAACTCCATATTTGACAAGCATGCTTTCAGTGCATGAAAGCATTACGGAGCATTATAGATCATCACTTAGCTGACATGGGCAATAAGTATGACAGGAAAATGGAAAATAAAGCTTCAGCAGACTATTAATGAATGGATGAGTGTGTGTTTGTTGTTAAGTAGATTTGATACTAGAAAAAAGGGGTCATATTTCAGCCACATTGAGCTTAATTTGCTGCATGAATAAGGAGCAACGTGAAGTCTTTTGGGTTAAAGAGATTGTCTGATCGTCTCAAACTTGAACTGGAATTTGTAGGCTGTGCTTTATTTGTTCACATTAAGAATCAGATGATAACCACAGTGGCACCATGACTGAGTGGCTGCTTTTTTTTCTGGGACAGTGCTGTCTGTCAGCGTAACGCATGGGAAGATAATTTTTGTAAATAGGCAAACGCATACTTAGAATCTCAGCGGTTTTGATTCAAGATTATTTTTGTCATCAGCTCTGAATCAGACTGTATAAATGTTTCAGGAAAAAATAAACTCCTTCAGTGCTCTTGATGACCTTTGCAGCTCAAATGTTTGTTTACAAGTTTTGATTAAATGTTCCCAACCAAACAATTCTGTTGAATATTCTCAAATTCAGGGGAAAAAAAAAAAGCATTTTCTTTTTGTTAATCATAAAATATTTACTTTCTTTCAATTTTCTTTCTGAGGTAGCTCCTGACATATCATCATGTTACTTGAAAGTCTTGAGATGAGATTTCTTATCATTCACTTCCCCTCATTACTCTGCAGCAAGAAACAGAGTCATTGTAAAGCATACCAGTTCACATACACATGCCTTGAAAAGAGCTAAAAACTATCCTCTCTGAAAAGAGATTCTCGAGTATAATTTCATTCTCTTGCCTTTAATACGTAGCACAGTGTCTTGTGAATCCCCGTAGATTAGTCATGGATACGTTGAGAACTTTTACCTGCTATATTAATCTTTGAAAATGGAATTTTAGATCTTTAATAATGGAAGCATATGTCAAAGAAATAATCCTGTTGTAGAAAATCAAGTCAAAGCAGATAGTCCAGGATTAATCTCTGGTGTGAGATCTAATCCACAGGCATCCCTCAGCTGCTACAGAGCTGCAGTAATCCCATATCAGACAGGGGCTGTTAATCTTGTTCCTAACACATGCCCTTTTTGCCACTACATGATCACATACAATACAGATGCCTGAACGTGCATCAAGGTGATCCAATGTCATGATGCAAAAATGGATTTGGCTAAAACAGGCTGGCAATGGAAAAACAGAAGGAATTATTAATGAAGATGATATTATTTCCCTATTTGACTGATTTCTTTTGATCCGTAATTTGTTCAAATGTATCGACGTGTGAGAAAAGTAAATGGTTCCACTGGAATGAACTAATCTGCGGCATTAAACACATGCTACAACACAGAATCTCCCCCTGCTGCTCAGCTGCACTCCTTTGGTGTTTCACCATGCTCAGTATTCAAAGCATGAACAGCTTTAGATTACCGCTCATTCTGCATGTGTGTGTGTGTGTGTGTGTGTGTGTGTGTGTGTAAATGCCCTTTTCATTGGTCCTTATTGGTAATCAAGTGACATGGAGATCTTTCTGCCTGCAGAAGGGGAAAATGGCAGCCTTCGCTGGCCCTCTAACCCAGCCTCAGCCTCACACTGTGATTTATGTGACTTATTAGCGGGCCTCCACTGGCAGGGCCCATCATGTGAATTATAACTAAGGATTAGGCCCCAGGCTAATGATAGGACCGGGAGGGGAAATTGACCATGTGTTTGGCTGTGGTGTGTTTCCTGTAAACCAGATTACAGGGCACATGCAGAGCCGCACAAATATGAAAGACAAGCGCACACACACACAAAAAAAATGATGTCTATAAGCACACATGAAGATTAAACACACACTGACACACCAGGGTAAAACCAGCCTGTGTGTGGGGGCTGCAGCTGTGCAGCTTAGATTATGAATCTGTATTAACCTTGCCAACCCATCAACGGACTCTTCATGAGGCCAAAGCTGCAACATACACAGACTGACACATTGAACTTGGAGTCTCATGATTTAAATAGTTTTTTCTAAAAAATAGGGAAAAAAGTCAACCTTGGTTGATCTGAAATTCATGGGGAGCACACTTCAATGCAAATGAACAAACAGTATTTAGAGAGGATGACATATTTCATGCAAATGTGCTTTAAAGCTGTGACACACATGAAATCCATGTTTGGGTCAGTAGTTGTGTTGATTGCTCGGGGCGGTTTTCATCCACGATGTGTTGCTCATTTCCACTGTTGTAGAGTAATAGCACACTCTGACGTGGCCTCCGGCGTTAAGATAACCCAATATCAGCCTCCAACCTGATGGCCATTGTTTCATTTGTAAGAAAATCCTGCACTCTAATATCACATCACATCTGCTTCTTCCTGGGGAACACTTTTATTCAGCTCATGTTTGTGTCCGTATGCGTGTGTTTGTTGCCTGCATGTGCTAAATGTCGCACACCAGAAAGAGCATAGATCACAGGATTCCCTCCCTGCAGCACAGTCTGGCCATCCAATCAGAAGAATCAATACACGCCTGCTCTGTTTCGGACAATGGCGGATTCTGTTTTCAAGTTAAAGAATATTATCGAAGCAATTCCATGAAGCCATTACCAGTTCAAGGGCAGGTCTAGTAGGATCAATAAGAGTGGAGCACATGGTGTTGCCCCATGAAGGAAAACAGAGATCCAGGAAAACCACATTTCCTCTGTCTCTTCTAATTGTCACTTCTAGCAGAATTCAACTCTGTGTGGATTGATTTTTTTGTCCCTCTTCAAATACGTTTCAGCCCCAGGGTTCTGATGCAATTCCTCTGATATTTTTGACTGTAAAGGATTTCTTGGATTGTAGCGCTAAAAGAGGCTCTTTGATTACCAACAGGACTGTTTCTTCCCCAGCTAATATGAATTCCCATTGAACTAAGCAGCAGCATCAGCACTGATGTTGGATCTCCAAGCATGGATCAGAGCAGCCAGGTCCTCCTCCTCCTCCTCCTCCTCCTCCTCCTCCTCCTCCTCCTCCTCCTCCTCCTCCTCCTCCTCCTCCTCCTCCTCCTCCTCCTCCTCTTCCTCCTCCCCCTCCCATTCCCTTCTACTCTTGTGGTAGTCTAATGCTGCTTAGCCCTGCATATTAACACTGCTGTAATTGGACTTGTTGTTTGTTTGTAGCTTCTCTGTTTGTTTAGATTATGTTTGAAGCCTGGCTTAATTAAATTGCGTCCTTGTTGTCAGAGTCTCCCAGCATGAGGAAGGCTCACAGCTGAGTGAAATGTTAGAGAACATCCATTGTTGGGGAGGAGAGGTGAAGAGAGGTGCAGAATAATATGTAAACAGGTTAACTTGGTAAGAGCACTGCACTCTGGGAAAAGTGTTATTTGAACTCACTTAGCAGCCGACAGCTCTGTACTGTCTGGGTGATGAAACTCTAATAATCCATTGTACTTTTACTTTAATTTAATCAAAAGTTTTAAAATTTAAACTCCAAAAGTCACATTTATCATAGTCAGAAACTGTAAAACTGGTAAGATTTTTGAGTTTTCTGCAATCCTTGATTTGCTTTTCTGTAATGTGCCAAAAAATACTCAAATCTAAGCTTGAAATTGTGGTATTTTTTAAAAATACTTTTATTCTAAATGTCTCATTTAAAAATTCACCAAAAATACATTGTCTGCTCTGGCTAGATTCTGTAAAAGACAAAAAATTGTATGTTCCTTGGCTCAACTAAGAAACTATTAAGGACTCAGCTGTGAGTAACATTCGCATGACAAAAATTCTGCGACTGTTTTGCTGAAAAAGTCAGTTTTTCAATTTGTATGATTTGTTACATTTTAACTTTGTTATTCTGCACAGAAGGCATTTTTGAGCTTCCTCTACTTCGAGCTGTGGTTGTGATGTTTTCTTAGAGGTCCAGTACTTTATATTGAAGAGGAAAATGGGACCAAAGTGAGTAAAAATGTTGCAGGAACAAATAAAACGCCCAGAAACTGCTTGTGGTTCAGAAGGTTAAGTGATGTAATCATAACTCTGCCAACCAGTTGCAAGATATTCCTAAAACTTAAACTATTAGACTTGAAAACTTAGAATTTTTTGAGGATGAATAGAAATCTCCCAAACTTTATGGGTAAGTTTGCCTTTTGCTGAGTTATTTCCACCCCTTTGAGCAAATCGAACTGTCCCCGTTTCGGTTCCGCCAACTATTGTGGGACTCTGAAGTGTGTTTATGATTGAGTCTGGAGAACATAAAGGAAGTTACCAGACCATGCAGACTAAATATAACCTTTAAAGGCTGGCTTTTCCTTGTAAGTGCTCATACACTTACACTTTAGCTTTTCTGGGGTATAATGACTTCCCTATGCAGTTTGTATATGCATGCAGGAAGTTTGTTGACAGATAGGAGTGTGGCAGAGCCAGGTCTGTCCTGTGAGATGGAGAAAAGTCTGATGACTCGTTTAGAAATCTCCCAAATGGCTCCCAGACCAAATCACTGGTCTTGTTTAATGGCCATTGATGTTATTATTGTGGATGACTATTAGATCTTGCTGTGCCACTTGAGAGGAATTAGGAAGGAGTAATTTACCAACAAACAGTTTAGGCGTGGCAGCTCATCTTAAACACAGAGCCCACCATCCTTTTGCTGCCTTGGATTTCCTTCTTCTTCTTCGGGAGGTAGCGGTCCTTATTTTGGGTGCACTTTGTGGTGCTTTGATCTCCCCACTGCACACATCAGTAAGGAAGACAAACCCAGCCACATCTTTGCTCTGTGCCAGCACTCGCATGCCCCTTTTCCAGGCACTAACTAATGTAGATGGTCTGCCTATGATAGATTACATACTGCCAGCCTTGCATGTTGCCACACAAATACCCCCAGCTCACCGCTGCAGTGCTCCGAGATGGAATGTTTTGCTGCACTGTAACGCAACAATGTGTGTTTTTGTGCCTAAAAGTGAAAATGCAGAAGTGCCAAGTGTATCACCCAGCCGCACCTTATCCTGATAGGTTAAGACAATTGACTGGCTTGTTAAGGCCAGCTGTCTAGGAAATTGTTTTGACATGTATTTTTCCACTGCTGTGTCCTCCCTCTGTCCTGCAGTCCAATCAATAAAAGCTTCCACAAGGCCATCTGTGTGTGTGTGTGTGTGTGTGTGTGTGTGTGTGAGTCAGAGAGAAAGAAAGAGAGAGTTTACATGATTATTTTTGTCTTTTCAGTTGACAGCTCATGATATTTTACTGTATCTATTTCAAATTTAAATGACTGTTTTTGGATGTTCATTGTTTTCCACTCTAATTTGTTCCGTCATGTGTGTAACTGCAGGATACAGGTGGCTTTATCTCTAACAGTCTGCTCCTTCCTTAACCTTTGTAAGTTGTTTCGTTGTTTTTTTATTGCAATAAAAAATGAATACGGTCTATTTTTGGAACTCAGGTGTGTACGAAGTGTGCTTCTTCACTTTGCTTCTTCCATTAGTGAGCTAAAAAGCTACACAACCACAGCCTGTCTAAAATAATCGCTTTGTTCAAAATGAATAATTGCAATTTCCAAAATCCTGCAATTTTATGTGCATTGCAACAAACAGGATTATAAAGATCTAGTTCACTCTTTAGTGAAGATTTTATCTTTTTTTTTTTTTTAACAGAAAAGCTGTTCCTAAATACCTGGCAGTGTGCTTTTTCTTGGGCAGGACTGTTTATATTTTTTAAAAAAACACATATAATTTGTGTATAAAAATTATCAACTTGCTCAGTGACAGTTCGTCTAACATGCTTGAATGCTTGCTGCCTTGAAAAACATATGTTTCCTTTCAATCAGATGTCTTATTTCTCAGTATTTCTTAACTTATTATTATGAAATTGTTGAATTGTAAATAAATGATGGCTGCAGACATCCCACATCATCCATATGTATTCTGGTGCAGACTGACTTTATACTTCATGTTGCCAGTTTCTGCTCTGTTAAACAACCATTTCCTGTGCATAGTTGTGGTAAATAGGGTTTCCAGATCTTAAGGCACAATTCTGGTTTAAAAAAAAAAGAGGTTGTTGTGGCATCGTTCCTTTATATAAAACTCCGTAATTTTAGCACTGGCTGCTTTTGAGGTATTTTGTGCCTCTGCATCAATGGATCTTCATTCTCTGTTGTTGAACTGTTGCTCGTCTTCCCACTTTACGCAACCAAACGCTCCACTAATTGTAGGTTGGATCTTAGAGAAATGTGGGTATTGAAATTCCCCGTATTTTGGAGTATGCAAACAGCTCCTCCTTTGCTAGAAATTTAAATCCCAGTGTGGTTACGGAAAAGGATGTAAAGAAATCCTGTCATGTCAACAGGAAGACGAGGCCCCTGAGAAGCTAAAACTGTAGTTTAAAGGAGGCAAAGACATGAAAACATGTAAATATCTGACCTGCAACTATGAGCTTGATTGGTGTTTAATCAGGAGAATAATATGTGCTATTAAATAGGAGCACAGGCCAGTAATTTTTGGGCCATGTTTGCAACACATCCTGCTGACATATCCTGCTAATCACATTAAGGTCCATTATTTAGTTTTCTTCAGATAACAGCATTACTCAGCATCCCAGTCCAGACCATTACAGTTCATTGACCTTGCAGTGACATCTTGCTGGTGAGTGCTTACAAATGCTACACTCCAGACTGCAATCTAGTCTCTGAGTGTGTCCCTGATTTACCTGCAAAAGAGGAAAATCAATGTAAAAATAACTGTAGCTGCATTTAGTTTCAAGGCATTCAGAGTTGTTTTTTTTATTTGACTGTTGACTACATTATGATTTTTTAAAAATAGTTTTGGAATTTAATGTGTTTTTGCCAAACAAATAAGTTTTGGTAGTAGATGTACAGCCTAAATTGGAAATGGAATGAAATGTGTTGAATTTTGTGACAGCAACAATTATTTGCAGCAGAAAAAAAGTTTCCCCTTTAACTATCAATCATTATGACAAGAGTGAAATTAGTGAGATGGACCCTCCTTTCTAATAAATCACACAGGACAGACATTCTGTGGAGCTACTGACTATTTCCAGCTGTTTTTTGTTTTTTTTTTTTTAACAGGCATTTTTGAGCTTAAATGCATGAATGTGCTCTGAGTCGACTCTCCAGAGAGGGCTTATGGTATGAATTTGTTCCACTAGATTGTTAATCAAAAATATTCCTGCTCAGAAATCAGTTTGTGAGAATGAATGAGTGATTGTTTACCTACAAGCCAACACAACCGCCTAAAACTGGGTGTTTCCTCTGGCTTCTCTTTGCTGTTTTCTGATCCAAGGTCAGCAGCTCAAGGTCATCCGAGCACCCTGGTCCCCGAGGCTTTTCTCATCGTCTGACCGGGGAGGAAATCGAAAGTCCTGCTAAGCAAGAACAAAAAAATGTCAATTTCTCTGTTGATTCAATTAGGGAAAAGGAGTGTGTGAGATAAAGCCTGTGTTATTTATCATGGCTAAGGTAACACTCGATATTGAGCTATGTTAATTAGAGCTCTGTAGCTGAAACCAATGGCTGTGGGAAGTAGCGCTTCCACAAATAATTTCTAACTACAAGGATCAATTGATCTTAAGGCAGCTGTATTTGAACTGTTGTTGTAGAGCGTTGTTGAAGGGAAGAAATCCACCACAGGATAACGGATAAAAATAAGGAGGAAATTCTGCAGGAAAAACACTGTATCAAGGGGCCACTAAACTGCACATCTACCAGCCCTTATTTGTGACTCTAGTAGAGACACATTTGACTCTGACTGAAAAGAACTCTACTCACACATCTAAGTCAAGTGTCTTGCTTTCTATTCACAGTAACTGGAATGCAAGGGTGTTTCTTCTTTCTTTCTGTGTGTTTTGTCTTTTCCTGGAACTCCTTGAAAAGCTGGCCTTCCCCAACCCATGTCTTCATTTTTTATTTTTTTACCCATACATGCACATACAGTCCTGCCCTCATGTTTCTGTTCCTGTGCGCTTCCAAATTTTGTAGATTGTTTGTGTGGGAGCTGGTGAGATCCACGGGGCAAAAGACAAAACTGGCAACCAACGACAGCTTGCTCAATACTCTCATTGCAATTTGGATTTCTTTCTTTCATAATTAATCTTGTCTCCAGATAAACTCACAAAAGAAGCACAGAATTGTGACACAATTCTGATGGGCGGCAATACATTAACTGCAGATCTAAAGTGAGATAAGAGGTGAAAAGCAATTTACTTAATCCACATATTTAAAAAAGGTTTGGAGCTCACAGGCAGTCTCAAATCCAACGAGGCTGTGGTGAGATGGCAGGTAATCAGCTGTAGGATGTTTTCTACATGCAGCTGATCAGGCCAGAACCAGATACAAGCAGGAAACAGGTAGACAGTCACAGGGAGTTGGGGAGGACAGAATGTGATGGCAGCTTAATTGGCAACACAGTCCATCTGGCAAAGACCCTCTGAAAGCTCCATATCTACTGGGACTAATGAGGTACAACTTAAAGGCAGGTGATTGTGTCAGCTGACCTCTAGAGGAAGGAAAGTACCTTAGACTAAATAAAGAACAGGAAAGAGTATGGGAAATTATGAAACAGGCACATTAGGGGTAGAAAGAGAAACACAGAGGAGATGGAAGTTCAGAGGCATTGATAATTAGCGCTATGATAGACTAAACTGCGTCTGAACACTGAGCTGTTGGTGGGAGACATGATGCCAGGGGTGAGAAACACATTAAGGACTAGTCATGCTTTCTGTGGCTGCATGATGTAGATTTTAACATCTTCCCAACTCCAACTTCCCAACTGTATGCACTGCAAGCATGCTGACTGTGCATCTGGCAGGAAAACAAATGGTGCTAAAACAGTTGCTCATTATGAAGATTGGCTATAATCCACACTTTTTAAATATATTATTAAAAGACCCACATTTCAATTTCTACATTCCCATTGAGATACTTCTGGTGCTGAAAAATGAAATGATGGAAGTGCAGTTAATTGAATGACCACTAGGGGCTGGTTCAACAATGAGTCAGTCACTATAGACTCCCATGTTATAATGTCCAGCTTTATAGCAGAGATAAACAACTTTCTAGCCTGGTACAAAAAACATTTTGATTTCTGTGGCTGATTTTACTTTTTCTGGCAGCTGTGCATGGAGTGAATTTTTACATAACTCACTTATTTTATGTGTATCAGTTGTTAAAGTTAAGCATAATTAAGGCTGCTTTGAGTGATAGGTTGGCACTGTGAATCTTGTTTTATGCTTGATGCATCCGCGAGGTACGTGCGGTTCTGTGCAAATGAATTTCGTCATTTTAGCAGCCACGCCCCATCAAACGGCCCTTCTCAAGCAGAAAATTTCTGTTGTCCACCTCCAAATTTTTTTAACAACACAGACGGAAACACATGGAAAATTGGCAGAAGAACAGGAGCTCCTACCAGCAGAAGTTTAGAAATACAGGCATTTGTATGATTCATGACACAGAGATCACCATGACAACCTAGCTATGAACAATTCATGGCATGCATTTAAAACTAACTGCTGAAATACAGCTACTCGGTAAAATGTTGTAAGTGGTGTAAACGATGGCAAACATCTTCTGCTTTAGTTTAGTACTAGAGTAGACTAGATAGACGTGTGTTTGCGATACACTGCCCCCTGCAGTTTGGGAGCAGACACCGCGAGTACAAAGCCACACACGTTCTCTTGAGTGGATTTCCAAGCGCCTCATTTCCACGCATCATGTTCGTGCAGAAAGGATAACCCAGTCTTTACTCAGAGATACCTCCATGGTCTGCCATAGTGCTATTCATGCTCCATCTTTTGGTTTATTTTTTGATAAACTGGGACCTAGGAGGAGTCTAGCACTGAGCCACCACACAGAGCTTCAAAACTGCTGTTTAGGAAACCTGTGGAGGGTTCTTCCATCTTTATATACAGTCTCTTGCCCAAACATAGTGGGGAGATTCAAATTCTCCAGAAATCTTGTGCTATGTCTGCCCATGATGTTGGGGACAAACATACAGGAAACAGATTTTTTTCACTGCATCTTGACATGACATAGAAGGTACACACAGGTGTTACTTATGACATTAATGAAAATTTCTGTTCTATTTAGGCACAGGGCCGTACTTAATGTGACATCTGTGTTTACATACTGTTTCATGACATTATAGTTGCTGTGAAAAAGCTCCATTCCATAGGATGTGGCAGGAATAATCACTGACGCAATCTAACAGCCTAATCTGTGTGTTTCATCCTGTAAAATCCTGTGTGTTGTCTATAGTAATATAAATAGAATCACGTGCACGCCTGCTGTCCAGGTTCAAAGTCTGTGGTCAACACGTGGGGATGTGGAAATCATGAATTGGCTTTTGAAGGGCTGGCTGCAATAACAGGCACATCTGAAAACCCAAAACCCAAAGGGAAAACCTGTATACAAGATGTCAAGGCTCACAATGACTGGATGATGGAGAACAGCTGGAGACAAACTGAAACATATATAGACTCTAAAAGGGGAACTGGAGGCAGGCAGCGGTGGAGAAACATGAAATTTGCTTTTTAGAGACACTGTCCATCAGCATTTTGTTGCGCTGATGAACAGAACTGAGCTTAGGCTGATGGACAGAACAGATAGGCTCTTGAACAGATTTAGGCGGAGAAGCAGATATGGGTAAAAAGTGGCCTCAGGCTCAGGTTCAGAAGCAGAAACATGGCTCAGGCTCAGAGAGAGGGGCCGGGTGAAGCTCAGACTCCGATACAGAGGGAGGTTCATGTTCAGGCTCAGACAGAGAAACCAGAATAGACTATATATCAAACATAGGAAGTCTGTAACAGAGGCACAGAACCAGGTTCAGACCACTTTAGGCTCCATCGGAGAGACATTACACTTTGATGGTATGACTGCTGAAGACCAAAGAAGCTTAACCTTTTAGCATTATAAAGATCTAAATAAGTAATGTTTTACAAGTGCAATTTATATTTAATACCCCTGTAAAATCTATTAGGTGATTCCAAGTTTATACAAACTGAGAATTACTCATTCTGCCTTTTAAACGACCTGTCACAAGTCTTCATGGAGGCTGCTTTATAAATGTTGGCTACTGTATCTTTATGATTACTGCCTCTCTCTCTCTCAGTCACTCTCACTCATTTCATCCACATGTTGCCTTGGTTCCCTCTTGGCCCCTTGGGTTTGCTGTACTTTAATTTTTATCAAAACAATTTCAAGTGACATGTAGCCTCTATTTTAACCGAGACAGGGTGGCCTAAGGTACAGCCAGATAAATGCATCCAAATATGCTCAAAACAAGCTTACATCAGCTGGAAAGCTGCCCATGTGGGTGCAATCTGAGTGTAAAAAATCTGCAGTGATGGATACTCAAGTAATACTTTCAGCATTGTGGCTAATATTGTTTCTAAAATTAATCACTGCATACGTTTGCAATCGCCTATCCCCAACACTGCAGATGACTGAATTGTTCCTGTGTGTATTAATATTGCATACTCCATGTGCTGACATGTTGCAAACATTAATAACAAATGATTGTAATTATAAAGCTGGAGCCTTGGATGTCCATTTTGCATAGGAACCACTGACATGGATCACATGCATGTAATGGTTTTGGTGAATAATTGATCTGGCAGGCTGGTGCACCGTCTCCAGAATGCTAAATATTAACAGTCATCTGAAGTGCTATTAGGGACCAGTAGTATCTGTGGCACAGCCGAATGAATATATAATTACTCAACATTTCTAATGTCAGCTGCAGAATCACCCGAGCGTTAGCATATTTTCCCCCATCTGCACGTTCGGCGTTGCATCCATCAACAGCGACACTCACATATACATGGTGAGTAGTTAATGCCAGGACCAGCAGAGTGATCTGTCTTAAGTTTGTGTTGTGGGTAAATGGACTTGTGTGTTGTTCAGGCAGGCGTGCTCACTCACCGCTGCCCCCGTGTCTCCCCAGGCTCCGTTTCCAACCACCGCCACAGAAACACATCAATCATCTCTCATTGCCAGACACTTGGATGGACATGGAATATTGATATGGCTTTTAAGATGTGGGGCATGAATATGATCTCTGACACCTATCAGCCTTACTTTGGAGCTGCTCTACATATAGCCACTGAAGTATTGGTAGATGTGCACGCAGAGTATTTATTTAAAGGCGACTTATAGCTGGTGCGCTGAAATACTAGAAGGGCAGTTTCAAGTTGGCAGAGGCAGGGGGAGTTTTCATGCTGTGTGCAAAAAAAACCCTCAAATATTCATGATATTTGTTATTAGAGCAAATATTTGCTTTTCACATAATTCCTTCTTGTTCACCTGATAATGACTGGACAGGCGTGTTAATTTTCCAGCGGTGTGAGTTTAGGCGTTTGGCACGTCCTTATGATTATATATGGCTATCGTGTGTGTATTTTCATACAAATGTGTGTCACTATTCCACAATTAACCGGTGAATGGAAACTTCTCCCTGCAGACGTCTCCTCATTACCTGCTGTGTGTACTTGGAGCTCTCCTCAGCTGGAAAAAGAAGTGCCTTTGTCACCATAAATAACATCATCTCTGTTTCCCCACGGCCTTCTATTTTCACCTGGCAGTTCCCAGTACTTTCTCCGATTCTCCATGCATGGAGATTTACTGCTTTATATATCATTTAAGAATCCATTTGAATCAGCTCCCCCTTATGTTGAGGCAGAAGAAAGATGGTTTGGTGGATTTATCTCTCCGAACATGTGCGGGGGGACGGAGAGCTTGTCACATAAATAAAATCGGACTTCTGTGCATGTGTGTGAGTATTTGCCAGGTGGCTTTTTGCGAAAGGTCAACCCACAAGTGTGTTGGTCTAGCTGGACTGAAGATATCAAATGTCTTTACATGCCATGATGAGCTGAAAATGGATTATAGACTTTTCTTTGTTAGTTGTTGCATTGGAGTCTGTCAGTGCCCTATCTAATAGAACAGTTAGCAGTAAAAAAGGTTATGGATGCATGCAAACTCCCAAAATCACAAGTAAACAAATACTATGGTGAATGCTGAATAGTGGGATGGCTCCCACCTCCCTCACAGTGCCTTCAGAGTGATTCAAAGTGTAGAACATTTCTTTCTTTGCCTGACAGCCAAAATGGATCCTGTCCAAAAATATGGTATCTTCCAGCACCTTAAGCAGTGAAAAAGGGAGAGTTTGCAAAGTTCAGACAATGTGCTTGGGGTGATAGCACAGCAGTTAAAGAGGCAAAAAAAAGTGATAGATTTTGCACGTAAAGGAATCCATCATATATCTCAGGGGGGACAGGAAGAATTTGCTCATTCTTTTTGAGGCAATAAAGTTACATGTTCCTGACATCCAGTTGTAGCTATTTTTTTTACTAAATCTTAATCGGTCTCAGACTTGTCTGGCTCTGTGTTTACAGTACATCTCTATCTTTGTGAGCATGAGTGGAGATTTAAGAATAATTTCCCACTACTTTTGTAGGGTTGTGCATTGAAATTGGAATAAGTCTTCTATGATGCAAGGAATGGATACAACATACCACTGGCTGGAAATTAGTTAGAATATAGAATCTAGTTCCAACACAAACGCCTGCTTCAAATGTAAAACAAAGCTTAAGCTTGTAGGGTCACAGAAGGAAGGAGCACATCCAGCCTAAACTGGCAGAAAGACAAAAGAAAAGGACATTTTTATACTGGTAAATAAATTCCCAATGTTTTGTAAAATTAGTTGTATATTATATGCACAATATGTGGTCTGTTCTTTTTAGTGTAGCACATTTTACATTTGCTGGTTTGCAAATACAGATCAACAGTGAGATGACAGAAAAAAACACAACTTAAGATGCTTTCCCATCTTTCATATAGTTTCAAGCATCACTTAAGATAGGACAAACATTATTGATCTGTCACTGGGGAAACTTTATATGGCATGAAAGAAGCAGGACAAGAATTTCAAAAGTACAATAAGGCAAAAAAAAAGATATAACAATATACAAGGGATGATGAATGTACAGATAGATATGTACAGATGTGATTTGTTGAATTTACTTATGCACAGGTATGGCATGGAGGATAATACCCCACATGCCTGTTACTGTAGTCCAAAAAGTGATCGAGGCAGAAGACCAGTATAAAATATGATGTTATCACTTCAAATATTTGTCAAAACGTACAGATGAGTCAATCAGTGTAGAACTGCAACAACTGCTGTAATCTGTAAGCTTTACTGTATGTGTATGAATGAACCTTGTGGCATCAGCTCTTACGATTGAACTTTTTTTTAAAATCCTCTTTTGCAGAAATCTGTATAGATGTAATAAGGAAAAATAACACAAAAATCAGTGACACGTCTGGTTCTGGTTTGAATTTGAGTATTTACTGCAAGCATACATTTTCAAACGTATAGGTGGAGCATACTGCATGTATTTCTGGCATTCCATCCAGGTGAACCTGTTGAGCCAAGAACAGTAAATAAGGAAATGTTTCTGCTGTCCGACAGTCATGGCTGATAGAGTGAGACCATCTGTGTCCTCGCTTGTTCTGAACAGGGGGATGATGTTGAGGAAAGAGAGATGAAAGGGTGGAGACAGTAAAGACCTGCACAACTGTTGGTGGTCACAGCCCAGTGCACACATCCCCCTGGCTGCCTTCAGGCTTGACCTGTGTATGAGCTCTGTCTATCGCTCACAGTCTGAACACCTCTGGACAAACACACACACACAGCAACACAACACAACACATTCAGTTGCAAGTGCACACAAACAGATCCGCGTGTCCTGCAAATTCAGACAGGTGTGCAGACTTGGTCAACAAGATTTTAACGGCGCTTTCACGCAAATGTGCACACGCCTACACACATGTACATATATATGCATGCAAGGCTGCCACCTGGGAAGCAGATTTGACAGACACATCCGGTAAGGTCACTCATGGCGCAGGTGCTTCCTGCTGCTAAAGCTGTAAAAATCCTCGCCTGTTCCCACATAATCTCCTCTTCTCTTTCCCTGACAGAATGCATTCCGTGTTCCGGATTACCTGTCAAAACGTTCTGTTCATATTGACAGAGTTTAGTTTTTTGCCACATCAATGCACAATCTCATCATATCTCTCCAATATGATGTTGCTCTTATCCTACAGCCACGAATAAGCACCCGCTGTTGCTGTTTATGCAAATGGAATTGGACATCACAGAGGAAGCATGAGATGCTGCTGTGGGTCGTACCTGTGTCACTGAAGGAATGAATTACAAAGATCTGTCAGCAGAATTTATTAGCATAACAATTCCCATAGTAAAGTTGTGTGATTCCAAGTTTTAGAGAGCATAAATATGAAACAGTACATCAGTAAATCCATATGCATGTTGCATGGGGAGCAGTGTAAGGTCAGGATGTTTTTCTTATTATTATCTCCAGCTCCTAGAAGAAATCTGAAGCTTTCTGCCCTAAAACATATAACTTCCACAGTGTTCTCTGCATGAGGGTCATAAAAAGGTCTAATATCTAACATTATGCTAAATGTGAAGAATAAATATCTCCATATCCAGAAGAGTGATTCTCGCCCCGTAGCTCTGTACATTATTGCTGATGTGTTACGAGTTGCAGTGCAAGACAGATTGGCCTAGCAAGACAATGTCTCACCACATGATCAATATCTATCTCTGTCTCCCAGTTAAATGAAAAAAAGACAATCTTCTGCTAATGTATCTCCTTTATTACTCGTATTTATCACCAAGTGAGATGAGAAAGAAAAGGAGGGCGGGTGGCAGCAGCCTGGAGTGTTGAATATGAACATAGTGAGTCACACATAACAGCCTGTCAGCTACAAACAGGGCAACTGAGCTTTCTCCCACCATATGTGGAAGTGTGGTTCTGTATGAATATGGTAAAACAGGCCAGATTCTCATCTCCTCCTCAGTCTTGCGTCTGCATTGTGAATCCTGCTTGAGGAGTTTTGTGTTCCCTCGCAGCCTTTTCTTGACTTTAATTTTTGATGAATCTTGTAATAGCTTGAGCAGAATATATTGAGAAAGTGGCCTTTGTGCGCAGGATGACAGGCGTGTTGGAAGGAGGGACGGCACCATATGTTGCGAAGTGGAGGTGAAATTGGCTTTGTCTAAAACGGGTAGAAATCCAGAGAATGCACCGGAGCCTGGAGGGAAGAAGAAGAGGGAAAAACCCTCTCCCTCATTTCCTCATCACCTCCAACAAAGCAAGGTATTAAAGAAACACCTGTGGTTTGAGCAATGAGAAATCCAGAGCTTTTCCCTCCTCTTCCTCTTACCACTGACCCCCTCATCCAAACCGCCCCCCCTACTTCTGCTGCATCCCTCTCTGGCCTGGGGCATAATCTCTTCCCCAGACAAAAAAAAAAGCCAAAGCAAGAGATGCTGACATGTAATAAAGCAGGAGTGATTCTGTTTGGGGCTGAGGCTGGCCACGACTGCCGCTGGAGCCTGGCTTCTTTCCTGCTTTTTGGGTAGCCGAATGGTAAGAGCGGTTCGATGTTTCTTCTGCAGGAAGATGAGATTACTCACTAACAGATGCCTGCTAATTAAGTGTTGACAGGCTGGGTGAAGGGCCAGGCCGAGCTACTGTATGGGAAAGGATGGAAAGAGAAGGGAAAATTGATGGGAAAGCGACCGACGGAGGCGAGGGAGGGGTTGTGTGCATGCGGAGGCCAATCGCAAACTTCTGTTCTCCAACCTCAGAACTTGTGCGGAGCCTCCGTCACCAGGGGAACAGATAGCTTTTAGCAAGCTACCCCGAGGTGGAAAACACAGCTCAGCCTCCCTTCTTTCTTCCTCTCTGCCCGTTTCATCTTCCTCCTTCGAAGCATTTTGTTTTCCTTTGGTACCCCAGTGACACTTCTTCCTCCTATTTTCAGTTTTTTTTCTTTTGCTCAGCAGGTTTGAATTGAAATAAATTCATTCCTTCTCTCTTCTCATGCTGCTGCTGTGTACATAAACCTTTTCTGTCCAAAGCAGCCGGTGCTGTCATTGAAACATATTACCTCTGTTTCTCGCCCTTTCTCGTACAGGTAGCGTCGTATTTTCAAGGCTGCGGATGAATAACAGGGATCAGTTCATGTTGTCTTTTTCTTTTTTTTTTCTGAACTTATTTGCTTTGTTTACCATTTCTATTGTTCCCCCCCCGAGAGCAGATCTGAGCCGGATAGCAAACATCGGAGACAAACCCGGTGGGTGATGAAATACAAGGACACACAGGGTGGGGAGGTGGGATGGCGTGGCTTCTGGCGAGCTGTCTGAAATCAGGTGAGAGGGAGGTTTTTCTTTTATCAAGCCGGATGGATTCGCTGGAGAGAGGTAGCTGGTAAAAAAAATGCAGTACAGGGACTAGAGAAGAAGGAGGAGGCACATTATCAACTCCCTTTACTTGCACATTTGACTAAGACGAGCCACTTTTGAGCTTTCTCTAGCTTCCGCGTACCTGCTCAGATTGCCCACCTCCCAGTCTTACACACTCACAGGAAGCTCATCATCTGCCACGAGGTCGTTTCTAACACTGTCTCCCTCTGCTTCCTTTTGTTCTTGGGAAATGAGCACCTAAGATCTGCTGTCTCCTCCTCTGTTAGTGAACGAATGTACCGAGAAACAGCCATTTCGTTGAGCAGGCATTGCCTCCTGCTGCTCCAGATTACAGCTCATTAGTAGTAGCGACAGAGACAGCCTACACCAATGCCTCCCCCTCTGATTCCCTCATTGTTTCTTGTAATTCTGGAGCAGCATGCCACAGTGACAAAAAATGGTGGAGTTGGATGCTCAGAGGGTTATGGGGTTGGTGACAACAGCAAGGCACTTCACAGTTTGACAATTGCTGATGAAAATGTGAGGAAGTAATTTGGGGAAATCAAATGGAATTGAACTGAAAGACGTATATGGAGGATGATGAATTTAATGAAGGACATTTGATACTCAGGTGGCTGTCAAGGCAGATACACAGTTGGACAAGAGAAATTCTAACATTTCAGGGGTTCAAGGGTTCATGGTCAGCGGATGAATAGGTTACAGCTTGTCAGCCGCTGTGGCAGTTCAGCTCTTGTGCGACTGCTTTAGTCTGTCTTTTGTCTTTTGTTTGCGAGAATAAAACGCATTAAAAAGCGCTTCTCTCCAACCGTCAGCTGTGCCAGGCACTGCGTGGTAATTGCCATTGAACGGCTTTGTGTTTCTGCGCATTCACATTCATTATCTGTTTTTCTCTTCCTTCCTGTTTTAGAAAAAGTCCTGCGACGTTCCAGTCTCCTCACAATCCTTGGAAAACTTTTGACAGAGTTGCAAAGAGAAACAGATGCCAGATGTGCATACCGTATGTTGAGTCTCTTAAACTAAGCCCTTTTCCTCTGTTTTTGTGTTTCATGAACAAAAATGCATAAATTTTCCTCTATATCAGGTCACAATGATACATTTTTGATCAGAGAGGAATTTAAACCTAGTTAGCAGAGATTATTTCAGTAGAAAGTGAAGAAACACATCTATCCTAGTCTAATATTAATTCAATCCACTCTCTTAAACCAAAGAAAAATTCCCAGTATTTTAGCAAATTATCAATAAAACAGTTCTAGTGTGGGTTTGATTTCACAGCGCAGCACAGCAAAGCAATACATCAGTGGCTGGAACTTCTGAGATGCAAAAACAAGATCACGAAGGGTAAAAAATCGACCAGTCAGATCGGGTTCAGTTTACATCTACTACTTCTCCTAAGGGGTTAGGGGTCCATCCATGCACAGCTGAATGATTTGCATCCACTCTATCTGCTGAGGCCACTTCAGTCTGAATAAGCCAAGATGATAACAGTCTTGTGGGCAATGGGGAGCAATGGAAAAAAAAACAAAGACAGCCAGTATGACTTGTCGTCCGCCCACAAACACGGCTTTGAGCCATGTTGCAGCACTGTATGATGCTGCCTGGAGCTGCTCTCCTTCCACCATCCATCTTCCAACATGGCCTCTGACCCTGCAGTCACGTGATACATCATTACTGAGATGCCGAGGCTCTCAGTGTCAACAGACATCAAACCTGACCAAGCCTGAGTTACATTATTCTGGCTGTCTTGGATTGTTTGTGAATGCTCTGCAGGCTAATGCAGTCTGAATGTATGTGTATGTATGTGTGGTTACGAATATACATTTTGATTCTGCTTGTGAAAAGTCAAATAAATCTTAAGAATGTGCGACTCCAATTTCTCTGCATGTCGACAAACAGCCAGAGCTATGAAATGCTGCTTGTGTCTCTGCTCTGCGGGTCACATTCATCTGTTAGAGGATGAATCGTTTTTTTCTCTCCTTCCTCCCTTTTGTTTGGCTCTCTGCTCAGGCTGGACTGACCACTCTTTCAGCATACAACTGCAGCTCAGTTGACCCCCTGAAACAGCGAGCCTCACCTCGGATTGGCTTCGAGGTCAACCCATTTTCAACCAGAGCTCTGCAGCTTCTAATGCTGCGCTCATGAACCAAAACAATTCCGCTTAATTCGTTCCTTTTGTAGCTGGAGCTGGTGCAAGGTCAGATGATATAAACCGAAGATGGAGACCTTCGAGAAGAAGCAGCGTCAATCTTGAGAATCTCTCAATGGCAGGCGTTCACTGTGTCACTTTTTCATTTTCTTTGACTGGTAATTCAGTTTGAAAATGTATCAGCTATGTAACCTCTCCGAGCTCATCTCTGGTTCCACCTCAACCCCCTCCCCGTCGGTGACGTCCCATAACCCCCGCTGTGTGCCAGCTTGCCAGGGACGCTCACTCGGTCACTATCTTGACGTCTCCCATCTAAACAATGCTGTCACCATTTGTCAAACTCTCCTATCTGTCTCTTCTCCCTGCATCTGCGGGAGGAGCAGAGTGGGACCGATGCTGAGGTCTGATAGGTCCCTGTCATGGCCCGTGCGTTGTAGTGCACGTGCGTACACATGCACAGACTGTGTGTGGGTGATGGAGATGGATGCCCTGTGCATTTGAGCATTCGCAGAGAGTGAGTGTGTGTGACAGACAGTCAATCAGCCCGTGATGAGAGGTAATCGCACGGTGGACAGATCAATTAGTTATTTTCTCAGGAGACAAACAGAAGAAAAACACCACTGTTCTCCAGGTAAATGATTTGCATTTCACCACTCTTTCATCTCTCTCATCCTTCCTGTGTCTTTATCCTTTTGTTTTTCTTCCTCTCAACCCACCAATTCCTCCCCTCTGTGAGTCTCCCTCTCTCCCTCTCCACTTTGAATTTGGCTGTTTGGTTGTTTATCTCCGCTCATTTCTCCTGCCTCTCTCATCGGGAGGGAGGTGGAGATCCAGCCGATCAAGGCAGAGTAATGGGATATGAGCGCAACCTGTGAGTGATGAGAGTTCCACTTGGCTGGATCATTTATACCGGGCCTTTCGTAGAACAAACATATGTATCTCAAAGCCATCAGAGACACTCCAAGGCCGGCTGGAGTTTGAATACACACAAGCACACAAGTATAGTGTAAGAGCACTTACGGACATGCAATGCATCAAATGCAAGCTCTAACCTCCTGAAGGACAAAACTCACCTTCTCGCTTCCTCACTTTCAGACATGTGGAGGACAACTTAGTAACATGTGACCCAGCGTGGGCGAAAAGCCTGTTTCAAAAGCTCCATTTTCTTGTTATGGCCTCGTGTTTTCTTGCTGCCCATTCAGCAAGTGCCAACTCACATCAGCTGCTTGAATTGGTGGATTTAGGGCTGTTGTGCATGTAGGTCATGTGTTGTGTTTTTCTGTTGTGTTTACTAGCTGCAGCAGTGGACATTCCCTGAGGTTGCAGAAATGTGGTACAGTCTCGGCTCTCACTGGAATCGCTCTGTCCTTCACACCCACTTAGAGTCAGATTCAGACAGTCCTTGTCAGAGCCATTTTACACAGCAATCTTTATTTACAGGAATACCACTCTGCTCAGCCTCACACCAGCACAGTGTACAGTAGAAACAGCATGAAAAAGAGCTCACATTTGGATAAGGAAGGCCAAAAAATGTTGCTTTTCTCCTTGTGTGCAGGTGCATGGCCACGTTTAACATATATTTGCATACACGCTGCTTCTCACTTATACAAAGAAATGTGCAGCATCTTATTTTACAGTTAACCACAGCACATCAGTCCTGTGTCAGCTGGCGTTGCTCAGACATCTTCAGTCCTTCGGGGCTGGCCCAGCATGCCTCGTTCCTGTTTCCATCTTCTTCTTCTGTGTGCTGACAGGACCACCTGGTGCTGCTGCTGGCTGCCAGATTTTGGATTATCCCGCCTAACAATGGGCTAAAGGACTGTTTGGATCAGTTTCCACTCTGGAGCAGCCAGGGACTGCTGTGCCTCTTGCCCTTCAGAGACTGGTGGCTGTCCTCCCCATCACACACACATGGATGCATGGCCACTCTGGGACGATGCTCCCCCTCACACACATTCAAACTGTTAATTAATGCGTCCTTGTGTTTATGGCCATCCAGTGGCCCACGAGGGAGTCCGTGAGGTCTTGTGTACACATAAAAGTACGCACTAACATCGGCAAGCTCATACACACAAGACCGTTTGCAAACTTAACAAGCGCAGAGTGAGCAAAACAGATGATTTTCAGTGATAGTAAAAAAGAATAAACCTGGCAATTAAAAATGACAGAAGAGAATAAAAATCTAATCTCACTGGGGTGTTGGCTGATTAACCCTCCTGTTGTCTTCATTTATGAGTGCCAAAAAATATTCTTTCCTTGTCTAAAAAAAAATCTAAAAATTCTGCAAAAAAATCCCCAAATTTCTGAAAATTTGCAAAACTTTCAGGAAGAAAATTCCAATAATTCCTTAAAAGTCTCCCTTAAAAATTTTGTAAAGAAATAAAATCCCCTGAATTTGGCAAGAATATTCTTGTCAATATTTTCCAAAAAAATGAGTAAAAATCTTCCCAAAAAAAATCTAAAAATATCTAAAGTGATTACATATACAGTATATACAGTAAAACTTCTAATATTTTCTTTAAGAATATTCACAAAAAAATCCCTTTTTTGTGAATGTTCTTAAAGAAACATTTTTTTAACATTTCTTTTTTTCCCACCAATAATGTTGAAAAATTCCCTGAAAATGTGGAAGTTTTCACTGTGAAAATATTTTTTTCACCACATTGTCAAGATTTAAAATGTGTCAATTTGACCCGCAGGACAGCACGAGGGTTAAGTATATGCAAATATGCATGTCTGTGTAGCAGCGCGCATAAAGGTGTGAAACAAAACAGACTTGAGTTGGTGATGGTCTGTTTTCTCACAGCGACTATAATAGGCCTACAAACTACGTGTCTGTCTAACTACACTTTACAATGCCGTCACATCTACACAGCATGAAGCTCCACTGGTGAATACGGCCTTCAGGCGTCCAGTCAGACTGGATGATAGTCTAAAACAACATTTCTGAGGTGGAGTAGACGCTGGGATCAGACAGCAACTGTCAGAGTCATGACCCAACTGGAATAGACTGAAACCTGTGAAATAGAACCAGCCTCTCACCGTCTGAACTACGAACCAAATCTGTCACTCAAACTATAAATGGAGACCACAGAAAGGTAAGAGGGTAGACGGGGAAAGGGCCTAAAATGAGGTGAGAGACTGGGAGCAGGAGGGAAAGAAAATAGAGGAAAACGAGGAATAATGAGGAAATGTCCATTTCAGACTGGATAGTAATCCAATTTTTCAAAAAATACGTTCCCATACAACTAGATTGTAGCAGTATGTGAGGAAATGCTGGTAAATAATGTCTCTCGTGAGTCACAGATTGTTCTCTATTCAATATATTAGCAATACATTAATTGACATTGTGCTTTTTCTACCAAAATATCCAAGCTTGCACTACAGTATCCACATGTGACTACAGCATGAACTTTATTTTGTGCATACTCAGGCACTCGCAGCTCATGTTGGAGGTCTGGGAAGAACTGTGGTCTAATTTACAACATAAGAAGCACAACAAATTTACATTTAATAAGACCTTAACCACAGCTTTTGTCTAAATCTACCCACAAATAAGGCTGTGAATGTCTCTGGTGTGGGAGTTGTAGGCAATGTGCGCCCATCATCGACCCCAACCAGCTCTGATGCAGTTCATAAATGCGACGCTTCACTCAATGTAATCCAGCCAGCGGTTGTGTTGCAAATAAATGGAAGTATAAAGTCAATTTAGCATGTATAGGAGCATCATTTCCAGGCGACAGGGATGAGAACAGTAATACAAATGAGCTTGTGATTTTGACCACAGCTGCAAGTATTCAGTGAGCTTTACAGAAGCTGTTTGTGTTCATAATCCGTCACTGAGTTGCACTCTGTTGCGTGTTCTTTTGCATGGAGAAACAAGTCAGCTCCACATGCCGAAGCACTGAAAACGTGCTTTCACATGCTCCTCTCACAGTTATCCGGTATGTCATTACAAAAAAAGCAAAATGAGTCACTCTCCCGTAAAATAGCCATTTAAAATTAACTTGAAATGAAAAAAAAGAGTTGCTTCTGTTTCAGCGGATTGGACTGAGGTTGGTGCTACTAATATTGATATTCAGCCTTTCTCTATGTAATTGTAGTATCAAGGGGGAGCAGCTTGTGGCCAGATGTCATGGGAAGACACTATTTCCCATTTGTTATTCACACACGGAATAGAAACTGCAGGAATTAGAGGTTAATTATGATAGAGAAAGTTGGGAGGGGAAGGAGCGAGAGAGAGAGACAGACAAATGGAGGAGTGTGGCGAGGAAAGTTAATTTCCATCGCTGTTCTTACTGTGTTGTGCTGCAGCTGTTGATGAATGACAGACAGAGAGCTCTCAGCTGGAGGAGGATGGCTAATGGAATTGTACTGCATCAGCCCCGAGATTCACGAGGAGCGCACACTAGGTTATCATTATTCTTTCTAAATGCCATGCCTTGTTAGGGACATCCTGCTTCATGCAGAGTGTGCTTGAAAAAGCCCTTCCAAAAAGATTTGGTTTTCATATTGTCTGTGCTGATATTGTTTTGATTCATTGTGAAATTAGCTGCAAAGATGGGAGAGCATCTAGTCTGCATCACGATCCTGCTTCACTTTCTGCCAAAAATACGTTTCAAAGTACTGTTTCACTCGACAAGTGAGTTTTCAATTGGATGATGCAAGTCATTGAAGGCAGATGAGTTTCATACTGCTGTTAATGACACATGCTGCAGGTACATAGTGGGCAGGTGGAAAAAGAGGACTTGAAAAGTATGTGTTGATTCAGTTTGAGGTGTAATTCTACACTGATGATGTTCAGCAGAGCGTGAGACCAGCCGAGATGAGAACGCCTTCATATATTGCTTTCTCCTGGCCACTCGTGCTTGTATCCTTCAAGGTGTACGCTCTGCTCAAGAGTACCCTTCGACTGACCACAGCACTCTCCTCGACGCAGTTTATAGCCTTATTGATTCACTGTTGTATTTACTGTATTCACTGCCGGAATTATGCACCGCTCGGCTAAATCAAAGCACATAGGCAGAGAGGATAAAGTCATCATGCATAGTGGCATTGATTATTCCCATTAGAAGTCTCGCTTCTTACTTCACTCCCTCCCTTCGTCCTACTTCCTACTGTTTCTCCAGTTGAATGAGTTGTGGCCAGTGGCCGGGCAGTGATAGGCAGATCATTACTCTGCAGTGGGCTTGCTAAGTGAGCCGTCTTTTTACAGGCAAGCACAGAAAAAGCAGAGGAAGAAAAGGAAAGACAAAGACATCGGTTTACCATAAACGCTAAACTGAATCCAGTCTCTGGGTGTTTTGCAGTATATCATGGTATTTCCCATCCCCCCACGCAGCGCTATATTCTTCATTTTCCAGTCTGCAGCTCTAACTTCTTTAGAGGATATTATGGTCCCTTGCCATCAGGAAAGCCCATTACTCCATCGACAAAGCTTTATCTATGGAGGTATAGCTTTACTTTTCCTCTTTGTGTGTGTGTGTGTGTGTGTGTGTGTGTGTGTAGCCATGATAATGCAATCAGAAATTTTACAGTCGTGCAAGGCAATGTCTAGAACAGTTCTTGTTTGCTGGAATGGAGATTCAAGACAGTGAGATAAGATCAGTGTCAAGATGAGAAGTTGATCTGTTATGCTAGAATAATTTTAATTGGAGATCTACTTTTTTAATCCATCTCTGTCACAAGGCAGATCTTTGATATTCGCTGATTCTGCAAAAGCCAGGATTATATTCAATGACAACAGTTTTTAATGTTCAGTGCAAAAGTTTTACAATGGTTTCTTTCTGCAATATATGTGCATAACAACTACAATAAAGTATGGCGAAGGACTTTAGAAACTTTAAGGTTCGGGAAAAATCTTAGTCACCACATGCAAAGAACACTAACATTAATTGTTGGCAACAGCCTGTAATCATATTCTGTGGATGTGTCACAGTATAGAGGAATTCTTTTGGGGTGCTGTGCTGTTGTCTCCCGTTGGGTACAGGCACACATTTGCAAGCTGCAAAAACAATCTTTACTGATGCAACATTTCAATCTACAAAGTTGTCAAGCTCATACTTAAGCTTTTGGTAACATGCAAATCTCAATCTGTTTATAAATCGCCTTTCTTCCAGCGTAGATATCAATTCAATGATTTACTTTCTTTGTATTGACAGGCTACAGTAAAGGAAGCAACTGTTTGTTGAGTCTGCAGCTTTTTGATTGGAGCCTTTTACCAGTGGTGCATGGTGAAACCTTTCGAGATGGGATTATGACATATCCAAGCACTCTCATTAATTATCTCAATAGTTAATAGGAGTAACAAAATGCTCATGCTGACTGATTCTGCTTCGAACCACTAATCAGCCAAGAAACTCATCAATTTTATTCTGATATGTATTTATTGATCTGTGCAGGACTGTTTCCTTTATCCCAACTTGCTCTTTCTTGATTTCTGACAAATAGCGCCCATAAAGCAGAGTTCCACTGATTTTGTGTTTTCTCTCATCCGTCTAGAGCAGCATGTTAAAAAGATACATATTCTTCTGTAGTAATCCTGATAAATTTCAAATGCATTCACTAGAGTTACAGTTATTCTAGTGCAGTTGGTACACATTTTAAGCCCATCTCAGTAGTACCTAGTTTGATATGCTATGTGCAGGAAGAAGTGCTTTACTTTTGGAAGAGTGGAGCAGGTATGTCGCCTCAAGCCTTGATTCTGCTGCTTTGCTATGTGTAGACGTTGCTATAACACTACTTTTCTTGTCCACTTAGAAGATTCTGTTGCACACATTCACAGTAGCTTGTATCTACATGTTCTGTGCATGCACACTCCTACTGAGCATGTGCACTATTGCCCTTGTAATGTAGTCTGCAGAGGGGTCGGCATGGACTCTTGCAGATTTGGGGGAAATGAAAACATGGACCCCAGTTGGTACAAAAATGTTCAACAATGGCTACAGGTGCCAGATTTGAGCCCACTGTCTATCAATACTTTGCACAAAAAAATCCAGTTGTTTTCCATCTTAATCAGTAACATCTGAGAATTTGTTCAAAGTCAGGCTTTCCTGCTTTGAGTTTTGATTGTAAAAACCCACTGTAATCTTTTATTCAACTACATTTATTGACTGTATCCTTTGATTTAGCATCAAATCCCAGGATATGCAATTTATTTTTTGACCACCCACTCCAGCCTGCAGCAAGCATGGTATGTTGCATAATGTAAACAAAAAGTAATTTTTTTTAAAAGTTGTTTTTTTAAAGATGATGACATGAAATTGCATTTTCAACCAGTGAGGGCAGTCTTCCATGTATTGCACCATGTATTGGCCAGTTTCCAATGCAGGGTGAAGTCATTCAGATCTGAGTAAAATCAATTCTTCTCTTCTCTTCTCTTCTCTTCTCTTCTCTTCTCTTCTCTTCTCTTCTCTTCTCTTCTCTTCTCTTCTCTTCTCTTCTCTTCTCTTCTCTTCTCTTCTCTTCTCTACATGAGGTCAGATTGCCCTTCACATGAAGTAATGAAGTCACTCTATCAAAGACCTGTGCCTCCACCCGCTTGCTGCCCACCACACACTTCTTCCATATAAAGGACAACAGGACACGGCTTGGTCGTGGTTGAGCTATGCTGCACAGCTTAAGGACAACATTCAATCTTACTGGATTTTTTTTGTGTGTCTTAAACCTGTTTACACGACAGCTCACAGCTCATAACTAGCACTGTGAAAAATACACTCATCACTTGTCACTGTGGGCTGATAATGATGCTCTATCGCCCAATTCTCTGTTGTCTTCAGCTGCGTTGTGTTCTCCAGCGAATGACCTTGAGATTCTTCGGCCTCACAGCGCCGTCAGAATGAGAGATCCTCAGGGGAGCTGCTCTGTCTCTCACTACAATACCTCACCAAACAAAGTCGGCCATGTGGACGTAGCCCTACAGACCAACACTCCAACACCGAGGAGCTTTATGGGCATAAATGACAGAAAGACAGATTCCTTTTTGGGGGCTGATAAAATCCATTTACTATATGACCGAAGTTGCTTTTGCTCCCAACTGTCTCCCCGTCCCTCCAAATGTCTGCTTTTTTTTTCCTCTCCAGAAGTGTGCTGAGTGGGGTCATGGCATTGGCTGTGGCAGCATCTGCCAGCGAGGAGAAGGGCCAAGGAGAGTGAGAGCCTCCTGTTTGTCTCCACCGTCTCCAACACCCCGACCGTATTCTTTCTGCTAATTAACCTGCTGACGCCTCCTTACTGTGTACGTTTTGGGGGGTGGGGAGGTGGATGGAGGGTGTGCAGCAGGTGGGGAAGGAACTCAAAACTGAGAGCTGAGGCTTGAGAATTAATTGTGTTCGCTCTTGAGTTTTGACCACATGTGTGCACACTTACCTGTTTGCTTGAGAGCCACCAAGCATTTTGCAGTTTGTTAGCCTGGCTGTGCTGCTGATTACAGTTTCTAGATGGCAGATTTTCTTATCTATTGTCTATTGGGAATGGAAAAGAATAACTGTGACACCATTTCACTTGTGAAGGTGATTCAGCTTATTTCCAAAAAGCCAGCCAAATTATGACTACTTCATCCAATCATGTGACCAAGCTAGATGGAGGTACCATGGCAGTGATGGTAGCGCAAAGGAGGGAGGTGCAAACCTGCCTGCTGACACGCACCGTGAGGTTAGAGATGCAGATGGCAAAACTGGCTGTGACTCCCCCGGCTTCAGGTTTGCCAGGCTTGGAGCCGGAAAGTAGCAGATGTAGCACAGTCCAAGTGTTAGCCTCCTTAGCATAGAAGTTCAATTTCCTATAATTTTTTGCCAGGGCCCCATTAGCATCCATTTTGACTTTTCCACTTTGTGGTGAGAGCAAGCACTTTTGTTTATCCTTATGAAAATGAGTTCCTGAAGGTAATTGCATCCGTGTTGCATTCAGCGTGTTGTTCATTAGGAGAAGGAGTTATAAATGGGAGCTCTCACAGCGTATGTTCACGTCAGGCTCTGCTGCTCCCTCTGCCACCGTGGACGACACGCGCATCGCTCACTCCCTCGCAGGAGCAGACGAATATATGGCTGCACCCTGCCAGCGGGAACAAAAATGGGAAGGCAGAGGCTGGAAGAGGGTGGAGGGAGAATGAGGAAATAGCAGCGGTGGAGGCCAAAGAGAGAAGCGAGGAAAGAGAGTGGAGGAATAAGATCAGAAATGATGACTCGGAGGATAAAACAAAGCAAAGTAAAAGTTCTTTTTTTGCTGGAGATGGGGAAAATCTGAAGAGGTGGAATTAGGAGAAGAAAGGGAGGTACAGTGTGGCGGATCAGGCAGACGGGCAGGAGAAGTTTCCAGCCCTCCACCCATCAGAGAGCTCGGCTGTTCAGATGTTTGGTTGGCGGTAAAGGCAGACAGACAGATTGCAGCCAATGATATGTGTTGGGAATCATCTCAGAGATGGGCTAATGACAGGAGGGGAGAAGCAGGCAGATGGCTCCCGTCAGGGAAATACGCTTGCAGTACTGTCCCAGTGGTCTGCACTGAGGCTGCGTGAACATTTGGGATTGAAGGGAATAAGTAATGGTTAGTATAAAGGGAGAAGACTGATCAGGAAAGATGGGGACAGATTGTCCTCTGCTAGACCTCCTGTTTTAAAGAACAGAAAGACACTCTGAGTTAATGGAGCTCATGCAGTGACTTTCTTGTTTGTTTGGGTTCGTCTCACTGAGTAAAGAGACAAATACAGAAACAGAGATTGTCTTAACCCTTTGATGCACAACATGGGTCAAAAGTGACCCATATTCAATGGAAAATGGGCATCTCTTGACCCGTGTTGTGCATCAAAGGGTTAAGGATAAGTGGGTGAAATATTTTGCATTGAGCAGTTACCTAGAAAATAACATTCAGACGTTACCTAACTATTAATGTGGTAGTAGAAATTAACAACTTTGGAGAAACCAGACATCATAGTTCCCCCTGGAGGAACATGCCCCTTAAAATAAACGATCTCATGCAACATGCTGTCAAAGCTGAGTCATGGGAAATACTTTGTAACTGTTCCAAACCACCACATTCAACAATGGATGTAAAAAAGTTTGTTCAAATTGGCTTAACAACCAACATTTTTTTTTTTACAACAGTATCTCCAAGGCTTTGTTTTCCACCTGCTTCTACACACAGATAGTGAGAAATAAAAAGTAACCTTGATAGAAAACTTTGAATCCTGCATTCTATTTTCATCTCCATGTTGTGCCAATAGCTGTTTGAAGTGGGCATGTTTGCTGGATTGCAACTCTTAGAAACTTACAAACACTGTTGGATGCCGTCCCCCTATTTTGAAATGTTGGAAAAGTTTTCAGGGAGGTGGTTTCAGATGTTCTGATCTACGTACCGGTCTCTCCACTGAATAGATAATGTGTGTCCTCCAACCAACTCCCAGTGAGACATATGCCTGGTATCACTGCACAATCCGGTACATAAAAATGTGAGTAGTTAGTGAGGAATGAGTGAGAAAGGAGGTGACCTGGTGGTTAATGAAACGTTAATGAAAACTCCTGAAAATAACTCAGGATAGAGGAGTATGTAGAAGATAATGATGATTTATTACAGAGCAGCCTGAGATATACTATTAATGAATCATTAGGAATTAGTTCATAAATATCATTGAGTACTTAGTGAGTAGTTTCTCACAGCATCATGATTATCTGACTATAGACTTTTTATGAACCCTAAAATCATCATCCAAAACTAGCTGTTAACTGAAGGAAATTGCAAGTAGTGTCACACAGTCTGCCCTCCACTAACTTTGATTATAGACTTCACAATCCAGTGATGCTGTTGAGCTATTCTTAACTATTCATTAATTATCAGCTCGTTTTTGATTTTCATATCATTTGTAAAGTGTTCCTTTCATCAACCCACTTCCTAACATGTGGAAGTAATGCACTGAGTAGCTATAATAAAGCTGCTTATTTTGAAATTGTAATATTTTTACTACTTGTTAAACAACTGTAGTGCTGCCAAGCAAGACGAAGCACATTCATCTTTCTGTCTCATCGGTCCTCATCCTGGTCCTGTATTCTTCTCTGTCCTTCTCCTATCAGTGTCTACACAGTGCCATATGAAGAAGGGCTAGTGGCAGCTTCTGTCAACATCTCCTTTGTATCTGAGAACACGTCATCTACTCATGTGGGCCCACGTTCCCCTGAGTAGCAGCTAAACGCATCAAAATGGACTAATCTGGTTCCTGCTCCTCTTGTCTGCTCCACTTGCTCTGACAATCTGAGTTGCTTGAGTTGCATGTTGCCTGACTGTCCATGTCTGTGATGCTCAGCTCTGTTGAGGAGTTCTGGATGAGAGGGTTTCAGATCAGCTGTCAATGTGGCAAGTAAACTGAAAGACCAGGAACAGACTGACAGCAACAGTGTCTCTTGGGCAGATCACATACAATGCATGAATCACAGACAGCAACGACGCTAAAACTGAATCTATTGTTTATTTATGCTGTGAATATTCATATTACATTGCACGGGGCATCCCTTGCCTTGCCAGCATGTCATGTGGAGGAATGATTATACATCATCCTGTAAATACAAAAAAAAAAGGTTTACATTTACTTTCATAATCCAACTATATAGCATAAAGCACTGGAGACATGAGACATCTCCTTTTCTCCAGCTATCGTCTCCGTCTCCTCCTCGTCTTTTTGTTTGCTCTGCATTGGAGACATAAAGTGTTTTTTGGCTCAAGAGTAGAAGTCTTCAGAGCAGGATATATGGTAAGATGAGAGAGTGGCTAATCCACCTTCATGAAATGATCTTGAGTGAGTCATTCCTAGTGGCCCTCTTTACTACGTCGTGCCGGTCTGTGTGGGTGGATGACTCCGAGTGTGTCAGACAGCTGATGCTGGCTTATGCATTTAGCCGACGCCACTGCGCCGCAATGAGGGGAAGTACTTTCAAATGCAATAAGGAAATGGTCATTAGTTTGGCAGCTTCATCATCATTAGACTCTTAAATAGGTCAGCCACTGACTTCAGGAGGGATGGAGAGATTCTGTTTTGGAGGAGGAGGTGGGAGATTTTGTCATTGTGGTCATTAAAGTCCACGGTTTGTGATGTGCAATCGCTCGAAAGTGAATTTGTCAATTAAACTTAGATTAGTTTTGTAAGTAGATATGTACGTGTGAATTTACTTTTATTAAAAACTACATTACCAGGAATGTAATAGCAGCTTGTGACCCAGTGGATGTGGGCTACATGTTGGTCCCTGAGATGATAAAGGTCTCATAAGAGAGCTGCAATGTGATAAAAGGCCATTTATATGCAACCGCCACTGTACACCTCTATAAACTATTCCCCTCTGGCAAAACACGGCCGAGGTTATGCTATGCAACGCTACGCTCCCCCAGACAGTAAAGGTACTGAGGGAGCAAACATACATTTCATTTCACACACCAATCATGGCTTTATTCGACTCCACCTGTTTAGTAATGCTCACGCTGCGGCTTATTCTGTGATTTTCAGGCCTGAATAGGATTCTTTATGACCTAAACAATAATAGAGACAAAATATGGATTGGAAATAAATTCATCATACACTGTGAATGAGTGTACTGAAATGTGCATATAAATATGTATTTTCTGCAGCCATGGGGATAAACAGGTCTGTATATTTAGAAAAATGTGCTGATTATTATTCAAGCATGAGATTCATCTCAGGGTGCTTCACCCTGATAGAAAGCAGTGTTCTTTGATGTTCACAGTCGAGATAAAAGAGTCATTGATTTATGTTTGTGCCCATAAAAAAAATATCTGTAATTCACTGTTTGCCAATTATGCATTGTCTTTATTTTTTTAGACCAAAGGTGGATGTTGAAAAGGATTTTCAGTACATGGAGTAGAAGTATGTGGAGTCAGAGAGACAAGCAGCCAGTTAAATCTTTGCTTTCTTTTGTTGAATGTTGGAATAGTGAGTGAGATCTAAGAAACTCTCATATACAGACACTGCTAGGCTCTTTCTTTGAGTTAGGCAGTACAGTAGTATTTCGTAGCCTTTTCCAGCATGGGTTCCAGACACAGCATGACTATTCTTAGCTATTTTTCTCTTGTTCATGAGCTGTATTTTTAGTTATCTTCTCATGCCGACATGGTAAGTCGAGTTGAGTCATTCTGTCTTTTTCTAGTCTCTCAGCATTCAGGACGAGTTCAGTTCAGCTTGCTAGTCAGCGCGAGTATCATAGCATCGGCATGATATGACCAGTTTAAATATGGTAATTGATAATTATGTGTATGTATGGACTTGAAGGAGCCGTGTGCTCAAAGTGCTGCATACAAAAAGGCAAAGGAGACAGCTCCACGTCAGAGAGCAAGAAAAGTGCAGAGGTTAATTGATTATTAATGCACTGGCTTGCATACACACTGTATAGGTGGAATACGCTGGCATGTGTATGCACATATTTGAGTGAACAAGCTGCATATAGCCGACATGTACACATATCAGGAGATAGGAAAAGCTGACCTTGTGGTTTTAGCTCCAAGGACGCTGCCATCGATCTTCTGGTGGAGGCGGTCAGTCTGCAGGTGTACGCTGGATTAGTCCGACAGGGAAGACCGTGTCGGAGGGTGTGTGTTTGTGTATGTTTGTACAGTCAGTGCCTTTATATTCCTTCAAACGTCTTTGTTACAGAGGAGACTTTCAGGGTGTATTTTATTCACAAGAGTGCACATTTTAGAGCCACAGACCTACTTCAGCACAAATTACCTAATGAACATTAATATGCAGAAGTCTTTTACTGCAGTACCTGCTTTTTGATATTAGTGTTGCCTTCGGGGCGATGAGAATCCCCCTTTGTTTGAGGAATGGGACATTTCCTCATGTAATATGTAGCAGGGCAGAATATTGAACAGCACCATCACTACTGTCGCAGAATGAACCGTAAACCACTAAGCATTGATTACATATCATTTCTACAAATGATTTATGACGGCAAGCAGTTGTAGTGCAGGGTGTAGCATCCCACCTCGATTTGTCATCCGAAAGAATACAGTACGGTAAGCGAATGTCATTCTGCCCCTCTGTCTCTGGAGCTGTAAAGTAGCAGCTGGGGGCGAACTCTTTGAAATATCTCAGTGACAGAGCACACCTTCACTTCAGCTCAGATCTGCCTAAATGATTTTAGCTGTAGGTGAGAAATCCCAGCCTTTGATTTAGCAAGGGGGCACGCGAGTACAGATTTCCCAATGGAGGGCGGGTTCACAGATATATATCCAGAGAGGTAAATGTCTAGCTCATTTCCAATTATGGTTTAACAAGACGGATTGAGGTCAGAGCCAGAGAGCATGGCCGCAGGAACCAGCCATCAGACACACTTGTGGGAATGCCAGGGGGGGGTGCACGGGGCACGAGGGGCAGCAGGAGCATTGAGAAGTCCTAGCACGCCACCCTGAGTGAGAGGAATGATTTTCCCTCTGTCGCCCTCCCTTTCTTTCGTAGACAGCCCGGGAGCAGTCGGAGGCAGGGGGCTGAGATGGTGCCAGCCGCCCATAAAGGCCCCAGTGATTCAGTGTGGAGAACTAGCCTAGCAACCACAGAGAGAAAGTGAAGCAGCCAACTCCTTTCTCTGAGGTCCACTTTAAGACTGTGTTGCAGGAGAATATTGTCCTCTATGATAACTCCTCCGGCACAATGCATCATTTCAGAGAGGCTTGGCAAAAGTGCTTTAAAGTCAGTGGCAAGTCAATGATATGGAGAGGAGGGAGGTGGGAGCCTGGTGCAGACTGACAGCTCGGAGACTAACTGAGAGAGGTGTCACTGCCACTCTCTCTGAAAGGCTGGCTGTTGTCTCAGCTTGTTTGTTCACTTGGTCTTTTCACTGTGGCTTCCTGTAGACAGGGCAGAAGAAAGCCTCATTCCCAACACAAATCCCTGTTTAAACATCTTGTACTTTGTAGTTTCTGATTTTACCTGGAAACAAACAATCTATTTTTCTCTTAGCAGATGTAATCCCCGAGGTGGCGTTCTAATTGAGAAGCACATAAAAGATTAAACACCACGAGTTCTACAGGATTTTACAAAACTGCACACAAGAAAGCACACACTCACATGTTCACAGCGACCGAAGACGATGTGTGTGAGCAGCTGCAGCCGCAGGTGTATCGCCAAACTTTCTTTAACATCATTTCAAACCTGTCACCCAACACACCCACCAACTAGATTTATGTCAGGAAATTTCACAGCATGTCTCCTGTTTTTGAAAAGACATTGTTTGATCTATGCAGTAGCTGCAGCAGGTGTATCTCTGGCAGTCTCATTGTCCATATATGCTAGTAACTCTCTGATTCGATCTACTAGCCATATGGAAAGCGACTCCTGTATTTCTCTTCAAATTTCCCTCCTTTGCTGTATTTTTTTCCAGCCTGCTAAATGGAATGGAAAATGGAGAAGAAACTTAAACGCTGAGAGGAAAAAGATGAATCTTTGTAAAGGTCAGAGCGCTTGGTCCTCCAGGATACTGTTCACATTTATGCATGCAGTTGTCTTCGGTTAAATCATGTGTGTGTGTGTGAGCAATTGCACGTGTGTGAGTATATGCGTTCTTCTTTAAGCGTGTGTGCCTTCGAGGGCTGCTGCTTATATCAGTTTACGACAGCCCCACAGCTAATGCGATTCAGAGCAGAGAATAAGGCTGTGCATTTTAACAGCTTGGCCAGTGGCGCACGGCGGCCAGCAAAGCACGAAGGAGCGGCGGTAGCCGAGCTATATGTCTGTGCCAGATAGTCTACCAGGGCTGCTTAGTAAGGAGCTGCAGTTCCAGCCCGTCTCTCTGAGGACCGGGCCAGGCTGAGAGATGAGGAAACAATCTGAGAGGGAACAGAAAATCATTCACCTGTTTATATCTAGTAGCTCACAGGTTGCTTTCTGCTCCAATCTCCTATGCCTTTCGTCCTCCTCCCTCCATTCCCGTGCTTCCTTGCAAGCTCACCCATCTCTCCAGCTGTCAGTGTGTGTGTGTCCATGCGTGCATGCTCATAAATCTCTGTGAAAGCTACTATCCGGAGTAAAACCATTTTATCCATCAGGGAGTAGAAACAATCCTGCTTGATGTACATGTGCACAATCTTGGACGTGTGCATACACACAAATGCAAAGAGACACTGTGATAGATGCCCCACACACAGCACAAAACCATGTGATAGACAGTCAGGGTAATTAATGTAGACAAAGGGACAGATATTTTCGGACCGGACACATCATATCAGAGCAACAGAGAGGGGAGCAATACATGATGTCTGAACAGTACACTTAGTTTGTCAACGTAAAACTGAATGTTGGACACCTTTCTAGTTAAAACCAACTCATTCCTGTCATAAATTCATATCATTCACAGGATTAATCAAGAAATTATTACCCGTATAGTTGTATTTAAAGACATTTTCAAATAAGTTTTTACCAATACTGGACATAAACGTGGCAATGGCACAAGTGCAGGTCTTGACTTCACTTTGAAAACAAAAGTATCTAAGTGTTAACAGCGAATGTGTTTTATAGTTAGACAATGGCAGCTTGCACTCTCTGTAACTGTACCAGTATGATTAATGCAAGGTACCAAAGGAATGCAAATCAGTGCAGTCCATTTATCAAAAGCAATTTACTAATTTGATTAATTATTTGTTGCCAACAATTTAGAAAAGAGGCATTTTTGAACAGACACTGTACTCATAGCCCATCATATATCACATGTATTTGCATATCCTCTGGTATTTCATTTGACCCCCAGGAACTGCCCAAAGACAGCAACAGATAGGAAGCTACTGTAGCATATGCTGCCCTCAATAATAATAGTTTCTGTTCTATAACACAATAATGAGAAAAAAAAGCAAATTGTTAATGTTGAAAAGGTTTATTTAGGAAAAAAAAATCTTCACTTAGCACTATCTATTTGTCAGTTGCCCCCAGTATTAGAATAAATAGATGTACTGACCTCTCTACAGAGCTCTATTAACTTTATTGCCTTGTTGACCTGCAAAGTACCTTGACAATAAAAACTCATGCCTTGCAATACCACATGGCTTAGAATTAAACAATATTAGCCCTCTTAGATGGGAAAATATTCAAATTTTGTATTTGATAAGCATTAAGCAACCTCAGAGATTTGTGTTGACTTGCACTCTTGGACTTGTTCAGATTTACATGAAACTGGATCTGAATTTTACTTCCAGTGCTTTAAAAGCGTAGTTCGTTTTCTATCACAGAACACAAGCGTTGCTGCTCTTTCGCTTTGTGATTTTGCCGTTTTAACAACTTTATTCCAAAGTAAAGTTTTCAAACACCAAAGTGACACAAACCAGCCAGGTGAGGCAGCAGTAGAACCACAACTCTGAGGTAAAATTCTTTATACTGTTAGCAGAGTCTAAAGCAGGGGTGTCAAACATGCGGCCTGTGGGCCAAAACCGACTCGCCAGAGGGTCCAATCTGGCCTGTGGGACGGCTTTGCAAAGTTAAAAAAATTAGAGAGAAGACATTTATTGCAGATTGTAAATTAGTAAAACTATAAATTTAAAATAATTTCTAGACCATGACAAGTTGTTTTGATCTTAAAGTAAATACTAGATTGTTCATTGTTCTTTTGTCATTTTGTGTCTTATTTTGTCTTGTTTTTGTTGTTTTTTTGGTCTGACTTTTGTTGTTTGTCTCATGTTTTTGTCTCTTTGTTTCTCGTTTTTGTCGAATTGTGTTTCTTTTTTGTCTCGCTTGTGTTTTTGGTCTTACTTTTGTCATTTTGTGGTTTTTTTGCCTTGCTTGTGTTGCTTGTCTACTTTTTTGTTGTTTTGTTTCTCACTTTTGTCATTTTTGGTCTAGTTTTTGTCGTTTTGTGTCTCGTTTCTGTAATATTTTGTCTTTTTTGTTGTTTTTTGTCTGACTTTTGTCATTTTGGTCATAAAGTTAAATATTATTCAGTTCCAGGTACCTGTGACTAAATGTCGTTTTTCTTTGTAGACACTTTGTGATCTGGAAGTTGTAATGTGTAAATGATAGACCAAGGAATAATATTGCTGAAATTGAACTCTTTTTTTCTTAAGAAACGTCAGGTTGTTCATAATGATTTGTAAAAAGATAATTCCTTGAATGTGAACATTTTCAGAATGTACTTTTTTGCACTTAAAGGAAAAATTTGGAGTTGTCGCTATTCAAGGTTATTGCGCTGTAATTTTACTGGTCCGGCCCACTTGAGGTCATATTGGGCTGAATGTGGCCCCTGAACTGGAATGAGCTTGACACCCCTGGTCTAAAGAGACTGTAGATTGATATATTTGATTTCAGTTCCCCATTGGAAACGGCTGTCAAACAGCATGGTAAAAGAGTGCAAATATTTTAAATATTACATACACCTGCTTTGATGTTGATTTTATTTACGCAGGCATTTTTTTAGGTGGCTAATGTTGTTTTTCTGTTGACCCCCTCCACTGCTGTTAATTGCTTCTGTGCCAGTACTTCTGTCTGCTTCTCTAAACTGGGCCGACTGTGATCTACTGCAGGTAATACACTCACTACTGATAAAACCCCACTTCAAAGGAACCAAACTATTCCTTTACGTTTTATCTGCATAGCACCCAGAAACTACAAACACACAGAAGTACAATTTTGTCTCTGGCATATAGAGATAGAAGTAGAAAATTATGTAAAATGGAAATATTCAAGAAAACTACTAGCTGCAGTACAGAATATATATACATGCACTTGGTGCTACTGTACCTTCAAGCTCTGCACCAACTACCAGAGGGACTGTTTTATTTGTTATTATTTGTTACACTTTGCAGGAAACTATACAAAAAATAAATAAACTGAAGCGAGAAAGGGAAACAAACGAGAACAGCTTGAAGACGGGATAGAGAACAGGATGGGAAAGTGTATAAGGGAAGATTACAAAAAAAAAGAACAATTAAGCACAGCAGATCAGGAACAGAGACCGGAGTACATTACAGCAGGCAGACAGATGGAGAATGGAGCAGGAGAGCTATAGGAGAACAGCGAGGAGTAAGAGCTCAGAACAAGGGATGGAGAGGGCTGTGTGAGCAGTGTAGGTTAGCAGCAAACAGGATTGTTGACAGCGTCTTTCATCACGGAAGAGGGCGGCAGCATTGTGACGGTTCACTCCCACTCAGGTCCCGACCCGTGTTATTGCAGAGCAGCTCTCAGCAGATCACGGCGCTAAATGAAGCCATTGTGCCGGATGGTGCGTGGCCTGATGCTCTTCTAATGAAGACAAAGACGTGTGTCACTTGCCAACGTGCAGCTATTAACTACACAACTGTATGAACGCACACACTCAGACTCAGGCAAGGTCACATCAGCATGTCATAAACATTGTACTTGCTGCGTTTCCGGGCCGATACAAGACGCTGCTTGCATTAACTTCTGGAGCTTGTGCATGAAATTTCTTAATGTAGCTGATGCAGTCTGACATTCGGCTGTAAAGACAGTGATAGGAAAGTCGTGCAGACAGTCAGATTGCTTTACTTTAGTGCTTTTCCATCCTAAATCATCAGGGGCTTTCTGTTCGGCCATCTCTGATTCGCTGAAACTCTCATAAACTACAGATATTTAAAATGGTCTTGCTGAAATTTTATATCGATACAGCATATACTTTCTGGAATAATGCTGGTTTATTTAAAATGCCCGTTAACCTACTTTTAACACCTTTTTCACATGTGAAAATTGTAGTCGATGTTTGATCAACAGTATCGCAAGAACTATTAAAGATAAAACCCTGACATTTTCACTGTTAATTAATTCCTCATCATGCCATTGATTCAGAATCTGCAATCCCGGACCTGAAGATCAAATGATATCTTACGATGGGTGACATAAAAAATGAAGCTGTCATTCAAAGTTCAATCTTTGAGCACACAAAAACAAAGAAATCGATAATGCAGAAAAAAAAATTATAATTATAAAAAAAAAATTATATTTTCTGAACAAAACAAGACAAAAAACATAGAATACTTTTTAAGAAGAAACACTTTGTCAGACAAATTTAAAAAATAGGTTATTCTTGTTGAAATCTAACAACTGATGGAACAGGTATGACAAGTTGTACCACAAAAAACAAACAAAAATGACAACAAAAACATAATGGCTGATAGCCTAACACAAATGCAACTGAGCTGTGGAGTGTCAAATTGGTTCTCCAAATATAGTTTTTAAAAAAATTGTAGTTTTGAAACAAACATATAACATTATGAGCATTCACCTGGGGCTCCATGCATTGCCCTACTACTTATCGGAAGATATGCTTGAAGGTCAACTCCAGTCTTTAAGGTCAAGTTTATAATGGAACGCAAAGCAGAAGAATCCATTTAGATCCAATCAAACAATAAAGTTTAATTTACCACTTCAGCCTTGCTTACATCAGATTCCCATTAAATATATATTAAAGACGTGAAAATATTCCACTATAAAAATCCCACTTTCCCAAACAGATCTATGTATTTGGTCCTGGTTATATTATTCTTATGTCATCTTAATCACTTAATGCATTGATAATTCCCAAATAAACTACAGATAATTACACAAAGTCCAGATAAATGATTGTATTAGTTACATTTTGAGAACCAGTTTGAAACTCCAGATGTCTGTCCTACTTGGATTGGGCTATTTTTCATTATTTTTTCTGTTCAATCAGGTTGTGTTTTTATTTTCATGACCAAGTATCTCAAATTAAAACATATTCTACGTGTTTTGTTTTGTATTATTGTGATGTGAATCTCATATGATGATACTAGTTGTGGTCTGCTTTGTCAATTTTTTGTTAATGTGTGCTCAATGATGGGACTTTTAATGACAACTTTTACTTATTTTCTCATATTTCAACTTGCCCATAATCCGATATTATTAGATCTAGAAATCAAATATTGCAGATTTTGAATCAATGGCATGATAAGTAATTTAAAAATAAAATTTTCAGGCAATTATTCATAATGGTTCCTGAGATATTTTTTTGAACATTGTGAAAAAACTTACTCAAATTGAGTCAAAAAAAAAAAACGTCTCTGAAACTATTTAATACATCAAGCTAAAGTTTATTTTTTTGAATGTCTTCATAAATATTCATATTTTAAATAGAAATAGTTGTAAAAACTTAATGATTTGAAGTGACCCAATAGAGCCAATGAGTTACGGTGGAAACTTGTTGTTAAATAAAGAAGCTAATAATGCTCTTACTGGTTGCAGCTGGTACTTAGGATGACCCAGGAGAAGCATATTATATTGTATTTTCACACCATATTATTATTTGCTAATCATTGAAATGACAATGCACATTTTGCATAACACGGCAGTGATAAAGTATGTGGGCTGTGGCTATAATGTTTGACTGTCCGATTTATACTTTTTAATGACATAACAAGGACTAAATATGTGAGCCACCAGCTACCAAGTTTGGATTTTTCCTTTCTTTGAGAGTTTGAATTATTTCTACTTTCCTCTAAAATGCCCTGTTGTTACCCCCTCATTCCCCACAGTCTCATTTTCCTCCACTGTACCTCCATTTAAGTACCACTAGCAACCAGTTACTATTTTATTTGTGCCTGATTCATACAACAAAATTGCACCGTAAATCACTGGCTATATTTCAAAGTGTTTCCCAATATTACAAGGCCCCCTTTTACTGATAACACAACCTCCATTTCCTCCAACACACACACACATGCAGGCCAAAGATGCTTGAGAAAGGTCCAGCGGGCTTCTGCGGTCATGTTGACTCATCCTTGTGTGAAACGGAGACCAAACATTTGCTCTGCATGGCTTCAGCTCCTCAACACACCTGCTGCCTCTGACCCCCACGGCCATCAGCACTGCAATAACTGCCGCATTCATTATATTCCCCCTCATCATGCCAAGCATCTGGACTGTGAGAAAAAACCAAGCCAGGTAGGTATAAAATGGCTTGGCAAGTGGAAGCACATTTAGACCCTGGAACGACTAGAGAATCTCTGAAGTCATTTTTACCCAGATATTTCTGTCCTTTAATCAGATGTGAGAGAAAAAATGTATTTCTGTGCACTAATTTATTCAGACTTTCTTTAGAAATCCATCACATGCATGTTAAAGGCTGTGAAAGACCCAGAACCAACCAATATTGGGGGTTCACTTAAAACAAAATGAAAGAATGTGCAAACGATCAAGTCTGAATCAGAAAAAATATATCGTTGCACTCTTTCAAGTCGACTTTATTTATCTGGCACATTTTAGAGAACAGGAGTTGAACCAAAGAGCAGTAAAATTATAAACAGCAGCCAATAACACAAAAACAAAATAATTAGAATCGAATAGAATATCCTTTATTAGTCCCACAAGAGGAAATTTGCATGATTAAAAGACAAATCTAAATTAAAACACAATAATGCACAATAAAAGATGAGGTGCTTGGGCCAAACTCTACTTGAATGAAATGCCAAAGAGTGACTTTAAAGTTTCTAAAGGCAAACTGTTCCACAGACTAAAACGCTACTGCAAAGGCTCCATTGCCACCCTTTCTGTGTTTAGATCTTCAAACATCTAAGAGCATCTGGTTGGTGGACCTCAGTGCACTAACTAGAATATGAAAATGTTAGAGTTTTGCTAAATTAGGAGGTGCCTTATAATTTTAAACCTTAAAAACTAACAATCAAATCTTCAAATCAATCCTCAAACCAACAGGAAGCCAGTGCTGAGAGGCCAAAACTGTTGTTTGTTTTGACCACTGAGCTGATCTGTCTGTCCAATCTAAAGGAGCTGTCAAAGATCACTTCAAAGTTTTCTATAAAGGGTTAACTGCATGATGGCAGAGAACCAAGATGTCTGCTCAACCAAACATAACAATCTTTATCTTGTTTTCATGTAGATTAGGGAAGTTTAGGTCCATCCAGGTTTTGGTGTCTTTTAAGCAATCCAACAAAAGCTGCACCTTTACTTTTAGCTTTTATTGGCAGATAGATCTGTATATCATCTGCAAAACAGTGGAAGGGAATGTTGTGATTCATAGATATGGACTCCAGAGGCAGCATATATACTACAAACAAGGAGCCTATATTGGAGCCTTGAGGAACCCCACAAGACCCTGCGTTGAATTTGCTTTGTGACAGATTGTGGAAGTTCTACAATCATAAAAATTCAGCAAAAAAGATGAGGAATGTGGATGTGCACAGTGACTCTGATGACACTGGTGGAGTGGTTCACACATTTAGTGAAAGTGGGAAGAATCTTGTCCAATGTAATGTGACTGAATTCTCCAGTGACTGAGAAGAAAGCTCTGGAGTCTCACATTAATAGAGCAGATCTCAGATGGTTGAGGGGAATATAAACATCAACCTAGATGGCACTTTGCATGAACATAAACAGCATCTATTAATTATAAAGTAAGAAACAGTATAAAATAATTCTGCATTACTTCTAAACAACAGTGGAAAAAGATCTATATTTGAAAAGGTGCAAGTAATTGTTTCTTTTCTTACCAAAAATATGTTGACAGCTTGTTATAATAGCATGCTAATATTAGTATTTATCTGAAAACACTGTTGTAGTAGCCTCACAGAAGTGTAACTGTAGATTTTGGTCTTGTTTGTGTGAGTATTGTATGCGACTGCATGAGCCTTTGTGTGTATCTGTGTTTTAAGTGGAATGTGTGTCGCTAAGTGATCCAGCCGTGACATCAGGGAGGCTCAGTGAGGCTGTCAGACACCCTTTGGATCCCAGGTCAAACTGAGGCCATATCTGCCTGTCACTTCCCCTGTGTGTGTCAGTGTGTGTGTCAGTGTGTGTGTCAGTGTTGTGTAACCAGGTAGCTTCATCCATGAACCAGTGAGGCAAACCTCAGGGAAAAAGTATCAGCTGAACTGTTCCTCCTCCAAAACCCACAAAGCAGGAGTTCAGACAGATGCAGTCAGGAGAGGTGACCTCAGTCAGACCTTATGCCTACAAACTAGTCTATTTTCCTCTCCCAGACAAAAACAACACAAAGGCTAAACATCAAGAATCTGTTTGTCTTTCATCCACACTGCCATCCCATTCATCGCTTCACTTTTTCCTGTGAGAACAGTGTAGTTGTAAACACTACAGGGGTGTTAACTGTTCTGTAATGATTAAACACAATATCTGGAGCTCCCAAACAGAACAGGATGTAGAATTACAGCTGAGATGGGGTGACATGCAGAATTAGCAACAACATTTGTCTTCGCTGTGTGGACATAAATGTTTACTCACACCTCAGTGACAGTTTCTTTCTTCGATCATGAAATCCCTGATGCTTATTTTTAAAATGGTGTCGTTTCAGTGCAAATTATTCATGTGAAAATGAAAGCTTGCTCCGAGGTGACATTAGTAACAAACAACACACTCACACGCTTTGGTTGAGAAATGACCACCTGAAGTCATAACATGAAATTCTTTCCATCACGCTCATTAAAACTGACATTATGAGTGCGTTATATTAAACCCAGAGAGACACACAACAGGAGAGTGCCATTCAGAAGCACACAGACACACACAGCTAGGGTTCCAAAATTTAAGAAGACATTCCGACTGCTATGTCAGATTCAGAATCAGCTTTATTGCCAAGGAAGTTTTCACATATGAGGAATCTGAAGTCATGATTTGCTGCCTACAGTATGTGCAAGTACAAATATTTCAAAGAAGGATAGAAAGATTGAAAGAGAAAGCAAATATTGCAGGTCAGTAGACAATAATTTTATCAAGATAAACAATAAGAAAGTGTTAGCAAACCACATAAACAGCAAGTGTAGCAAGTCAAGGAGTTTTCAGTAGTTAAAAGTAATAACAATATAGAGTGTGTAGGAATGTTTACATAGTAAACAGTGTAATCAACCTGAGATGTGCAAAGGTGACTAAAACTCTATTCGCATGGGATTAGTATTACCTCAGGAGCAATGGTGATTTGTAATAATTGTGGAGGATGTCTGTGATCTTAATCCCGTGCGAATGCGTCATGTCTGTAATTTGTAAAGTTAAAATTTCACTGCAAGTTACCTACCATATTCTGCCAAACACTGACGTCCATCTCAGTGATTGGGGGGAATTTTTGTTTTGTTTTTTTTATTCCGTGCCTTTTTCTACCTCTTTCCCAGTTTAATTATGGAGGCTGCGGTGGAAATTACTGACAGCATTTTAGATGCAAATGCAGAAGTAGGCCGATACACAACAGGCCTGTGGACCATTCACAGAAACGGCAAAATCAAATCAACAAGAAGAGGGAAATTTGGGAGGATGTAGAGATGGATGACATGCGTAGCAACATATGGCAAGAAACATTTTTCTATGCCGATCTTTCAGCAGGCTCAATACAAACGCCCTGACGGCCGGTTATCCCGACAACGCTGCCCACTGTCCTCAAGTCATGTTGCTGCTTTGACATATTTACTGTTGCCATGACGACTACATACCATGTTAAAAATTATCATTTTAACCCGAACTACAAGATTTCCATGAACCGAACCAAGTGTTTTTGTCCCCAAACCTTACGAGACCCTAACAATAGCGTTGGTACAACATAGGCTTTTAATGTTTATTCGCGCGACAAGTGTCTGGTTTTTTTTTTGCGAGTAGCGGCCGGCAACTTTGCACATGGACGAGACAACAGCGGATGTGGCAACGTGCACAGATTTGACATCATATCTGGGCTGTAATGTCAGTAAATTCGAGTAAAATACAGACTTCGCTTATCCCGTGCGAATGCACTGTAAGAAACACAGATGTGGAGGAGAATAGTACATGAGACGTTTTCAGAAGGAATCAAGAATTGAAGACACTGCACATGTCACATCCTTTCATTTATGTTTCATCAGGCAAAGCTGCTCTACAAGATATACCAGGAGAGCTTTACAATTCTTTCTTTTGCCTGTTAAAAGTAATCATGGTCAGGGGCTACCCCCTCCAGGGCAGCCACCTCTGGTCACGCCACAGAGCATCTCCAAACCATTCTCCCCCTCATCCTCTGCCACGTCGCCCTCAGGCTCTTCCTCCGGGGCCATGATGTCTCCGGCCCCGAGGCAGATGTTGTGAAGAACAACACATGCTGGTATTACCTGAAATGAAAGTAAGAAAGAAAAGAAAAACACCTCCTCAGTGACTCTGTGGACGATGTAGTCCAACCCAAACACCCTGGAAACAACCCTGTATGATGTCCACTCACCAGCCACAATGAAATGAACAGGATCTCAATCATGGCGACCCAGCCATGTTGTAGTTCCTGGTTTAAAAGTTTCAGCAGCTCTGCCACAATTCCCCTGCTCAGATTGAAAAAAGTGTCCAGGACTGGGACACTTATGTTGATCCTGCACCACAAGGGGTCTCGTCTGGTTTAGGTAGACAGGAAGAAGAAAGACCGTTGGATAAATAAGCTTGATATTTAGCGTGAAATCTTAGTGAGATAAGGCTTACAGCCAATCTAGCAATCCATCTATCTATTCATCCTTTTTTAATGAAATAATGACAAATTTTTTTTTAATGTTAAGGTAAGATTAGGGTTATCTTCAGTGATGGAGGAAGTATTTCTTTTAATTGACTCATTGATCTCTAAAACATCAACTTTTCATGAACTTAGAAAAACAGTCTGTTCCCAGCTTTGTGAAAATGCATTTTACAGCTAATCCAAGAAGGTTTTTAGAGCATTTCTTTAGATTACGAAGCAGGAAAGTTTCATCAGCCTACAAAGGAACACTCAATCTTCCCATGTATCACAAACATTCAGAATTAATGCATTTTGAGATACATGGTGAACAGGACGGGTATGGAAATTAGAAGATCTGAAAAGTAACTACTAACTACAGCTGTCAGACAAATATAGTGAAGGAAATCATGTAGCATGTTGTGGTGCAGAAGTATGAAATTCCTTGAAGTTCAAATACGAAAGTAAACTACTAAAATAAAGTTAAAGGACCTCAAATTTGCCTTAAGTTCAGAGTAAATGTACTTAGTAAGATACAAAATGAAAATACAGTGTCAAAGGGTAGTACTGGCTCAGCGGTGAAGGCCTCGGGCTACTGATCAGAAGGTCAGGGGGTTCAAGCTGCCACTGTTTGCTCCTTGAACAAGACCCTGAACCCGATCTGCTGCAGGGGCCCCTCATCATGGCCAACCCTCTGCTCCGAACTATCTTGGATATGCAGAAATAAAGTATTTGTTCTACTCAATGATCCTAAATCTGTTGTGTAGGACTAGATGTTAGTATGCCTTTTTGCATACATGAGACACCTAAGACTTTGTGGGATCATCAAGTGAGTGAGGGCATCCTCTGGGTTATCAAGTGGACGCCCTCCTTCCTCGGTGTTTCGCTGATAGGCCCACGACACCTCCAGAGGGTTCAGCAGTGAATCCCAGTGTCCCAGGTTCACCCCCTAAATGCCGTCTACTCACCTGAAGATTCAGGTGGAATCCTTTCTCTTCATCCACAGCCACTGACCTTCCTTTTCAGTGGCTCTGGAGAGAGCCTTGATCGCCTGCCGGTGGGCTTTCCCGCGTACTCCCACCTCCCAGAGAAACCTGGATGTCGAGGTGGCTACAAATGTTCTGCAGCCTACTTCGACTGGTCGGACCCCCACCTTCCAGCCTCGTTGTTTTGCATCGGCAGCAAGCTCTGTATACCTCAGCTTCTTGGCCTCTTCTACTGAGCTCTGCCTGGGCACTGTGAGCTTGATGATGTAGACGTGCCTAAGTGAAGCTGACCATAGCACTAGGTCTGGTCACAGGCTGGTGGATGCAATCTCAGGTGGGAAGCAGAGATTTTGGTCCAGGTCTACCAGCATCCTCCAATCGAAGGCCTCTCTAAACTGCCCAGGATCTGGGCAGCCGAGAGGGGCCCACCCAAGAGGACCCTCACCGTCCCGGACAAATGTTTCATAAAGCTGAATCTCATGAAAGGTAAAGAACATGAGCTTAACATATATATATAAACTTAACTTTACCCAGCTAACTAACGACTGTTAACATTACACGCCTCATCCAATCTGGATAGAATCAAATAAATTTTTTACCATTTCTCCAGACATTATCAGAAATCAACTTAAATCTTGGCTTTTGTCCTGCTTGTTAGCTTTGAATGTGAAGTTGCTAGATGATAGGAATGGCGCTTTGCGATGCCAGAGTAAAGGCGGGACATAGGAAGTCTTCTGTCTCATTTAACAACAC